>NW_008673066.1:0-3657 GCF_000695815.1 Acanthisitta chloris
GTAGCCAAAATGTTCACATCATCATTATTTCTAAATAGCTCTAATTCTTATAAGGCTTAGACACGACTCAGGAATTTCAAGGCTGGAAAGGAAATATCCAGCACTTGAGTACATGAATTCTTGGCTCTTGGCTATCCAGGCTAGAAGCCATGAAACAACTTGAATAACCTTGTAGCAGAACTCTTGAAGAAAGAATCCCTGAAAAATTAAAATCTGGCAGATTTCACAGGCAGAAAAATGGGATAATGTAGTATTGCTTACTGTAAATGCCTATAGTTAGTGGTTATGGCCAAGAAAAATGAAGGAAAATAAGTGCAAATCCAAGAAACTACAAGGATCAAAGATTTCTATTTTAAGACTTCAGCTCTTGAATTACATAGAGTGTATTGGCAAACTTTGCACTGGATAATTGACAAGTTATTCTAAGTCTAAAATCTTCACCCTCATTTTGTTTGTCAAAGAAATTTTTGTATGTCAAACTACAGCTGACAACATGGCAGTTCAATAAGATCTCATCAATGATCAATACTTAAACTAAACTATTAGCAATTTTGGAACACTATGATCATAAGAAACATTACAAGTCTGAGCTTTTCCTACCAATAAGAAAAGCAGACAGTCGTAAATTTTGGAACCTTCAACAGAACTCTGTCAATCCTTTCCTTCCATATCTCCACCACTCTCTTATTCCATGCTAGACTGCCAGGTGGCCATACACAGCAATTTTGGAAAAATAAATGTAAAAAAAAAAAGAAGGAAAAAAAGAAAGAAACAATTTTCCTGGTTTTATTAAGTTTTAAATCCGGATGTCCAAAAATTTATTAGAGGAAAGCCTCCAGGCAAGGTGAAATAAAAGTGTGAATCATTTCCCAAGATAACTATGTTTCCCAAATGGAGCCCTACAAACCTTATTGCACTATAAAAAAAGACTTTCACAGTGAGAGAAAATGTTCTCTTTAAAGGTCTGATGACACTGTATAGCACCAAGGAGTAACTGAAAGACATTTTGTGTGAATGGCTCTGAGTGTTTATAATTTCCACTGATGCAGATTATTACTGAAATTCCCAAACTGTCTTACCCCAAGTAATTTTCTTTTCATGGTAAGGCAGGTGGGTCACCATATGCAGTCAAAACTCAGTAGCCTTTTATGAAGTTATTGACCTCCTACCTCTTATTTGATTGCTGGATTTGTAGTTATCCCTTCCCATCATATTAAATAACAGAAAATATTCTGTATTTCAGTCACACAGTCTGCAAGTGGTAGCATAGTTTACTTTTGCAAACAGCTTGGGACAGAATGACTACAGCTCTGAGTTTTATATATTCCTCTAGCTGATAAAAAAAGTAGAGTCATTGCCTAGGCTTTACAAGTCACAAAAATATTTATGTCATCATATAGTAGTTTACTGGCAGTCACGTCTGTCTTTCTGGCACAGCACTATGTCAGCAAGACCATTAAGTGAAAGTGAAGTGGAGCTGGTTTTCATACCAGGCAGTGTACAGCAGAAAGGATACAGTGCAAATAAATACAGCAGATAAATAGATCTCAAAGTGATACCTGCTTCCAGCATACAAGTAGTTTTATGGTTCTTACAGCTGCTGGTAAGAGGTAGAGAGGGGAATAGGGGAAGCAGGTGGAGAAGGGAAGAATGTCCTTATTACCTTCTAATATGTTTTGGTTCATGCTGCAAAGTGTTCTTTGAACTCTTGAAGTAGGCTCATATAGGATAAAAAAAGCCCTCAAACCAAAACAAAAAACCCACCACAGAAACCCTAAACCAAAACAATCAAAACCCTAACAAAACCCTAAACCAGGAAGTCATACATCTAATATGTGCAACTTCTAACAGGTACCTGGTTCTCAGTACTGGACTGCAGTCCTCAGTACAGTAGTAGCAGAAAAAACCCCCATAGTATGCACATTGTGTTATACCACACTCACTTTTTGGTCTTAATGGACTCCATTATATCAATAATAAAACAGTTATTGAAATTCAAATGAGGAAATAATATCTCTACCTGAGAGGCTCCTAATGCTTTAAATCTCTCCAACTGAACTCACTGCAAACAGGACAATGTAAAATTTTGAACTTTTTCAGAAGGAAGTTATTTGAATTAATCTTGGATCACTGGCAGAATGTGAATCGTAAGCATGAGAATTTTGCAGATGGTGCATAGTTAGAACCTGATTCTTATGTACTAGATAAGGTCCCATCTTATCTCGTGGAAATAAAGTTTTTAGAAGCTAGATAGTTTCCAGACACTCAAAATATGTCAGGATAGTAGGGAAGAATAATCTGTACAGGAAAAGAGAGGGAAGGGATCATATCATTCTGGGCTGTCTACCATGTTGTCAGCAGGTCACAGCAATTTTTCTTCCTATTCTACAGTTACACATAAATTGAGATATTTTAAGTTGCAGTCAATGACATCATGAACATATTTTCTATGTATATGTATCTGTATAAGCAAATATAATCTCCCCCCCATCTGTAACAAGTGTTCTTGAATCATATTATTCTGTGGTTGTTTTTTTTTAATGAAATATACTAAATCAAAGAATGTATTTCTGATAATTCTGCCTAATGTAAAAGCTGATGACAATTGTGCTTATAAAATGTATATATTGATTTCTATGGAAAGTTTCCTGAAAGTAGAATTAAGTCTTTTGCTTTATTTTGTTACAGTCCAATCCCTACAATTTCTAAAATAAAATGTATTGTAATGAATGTGTCTATCACATAGTTTAATTCAATTAATGACTTTATTTAATCAACAGATTTGCCAACTAAGTAAATACTGCAGCAGTGCCATTACACATTGAAATGCATTTAGTTAAATATTTAGTTATTCTTAACATGGTTCATTATATGCTTTAGCAGTGTTGTATAATATGCATAATAATGCTAGAATACAACCTTGGGCCACTTTATCCAATACTAAAATTTCAGTGCTCCTTAGGCAAAGAAGAACATTAGATGATATAGCACTTTTGCATCTCAGTTTCAACTTGGAAGCTTAGGGATGATTAATGAGGGACTTGGAGGAACATATTGGGAATAAAAAATAGCCACTCAATAAGTAACAGAACCCATGTGATATACTTTAGCTTAGGGTTTGCCATCCAGTGCTCACAGACTATAATTAAGTCACCTTAGAGGAATTATACTGGAACTCATTGTCAGAGCATTTTTGCTTAAATCAATGTGAATTAAGATGAGTGTACAAAAACATTCCGCAGACCTTCAAATATTTTTTCTGCAAATCCATATATTAACATACGTTACATGTGGTACACATTAAATGTACTATACTTCTAATTTCTTGTAATTTTCTGCAGTATTTGAAGAGCTGACAAAGGGAAATATTAAGAGAAAGAAAGAAAGAAAGATTGTTGGATTGTTCAGTTGCATGTATAGTAGCACACACCTAAGCCAAGCTATAACTCCACAAAAAAAACAAAAAAAAAAACAAAAAAGAAAGATAGAAAGAAAGAGAGAGATAAAGAAAGCAAGAAACTGAGAGAGAAACAAAGGGAAGGAAGGAAGGAAGGAAGGGAAAAACAGTTCTTGAAATGTGATTCTCAGTATCTTAGTGCTTCAGCATCTAGCAAGAACTTGCAATTTCTTGTGTTTTCTGAGGTGGTTCTGTCCCAA
>NW_008673066.1:3688-17519 GCF_000695815.1 Acanthisitta chloris
TCAGAGATAGTAGTTTCTTTTTATTTTACAGACTTCAGTGATCAGTAGTAATAACTGAATAACTGGAGAAAACAGGTAACTCTTAATATCAAATAATATGATTTTGGGTTTAATGCTCCTGGTCTGGTGTTTTATGAATAGTAATCCTGTCATCCAAGTAGAAAAATCATAGCAAAACTATCCATATGGATGGATATGACCAATATTTAAATGAAACAAATCCAACATGCTTTCAAATAGATAGAAAAAGGGCTTAGATGGAGAAAAACTGTTTAATCTCTTAAATGTATACTGTATTTTTTTTGCCTCTGATACAATAGCAAAGCAAAAAAATTAAACATTAAACCAAAAATATGATTTAATATGGACTAGGCAAAAATAGTGAGAAACTGAGTTACAGTAAATGAAACCAAACCAAGCCAAAAATGTAGGACTAGATGAAGTGTCTTAGAGGACTGAATCAGAAACTGTGTGATACTGAGATACTCCAGTCTCCTTCACAGGATGTTGGCTGCAATGAACTGCACTTGAAATGTTTATGCACCAATGTGCACAGCTCAAGGAACAAGCAAGAGGAGCTATGAAACTTGGCACAGCCCCAGAGATACACCACTGACATAAGTGAAATCTGGTGGAATGAGTCCTATGACTAGACTGCCATGTTGGAGGGTTACAGACTCTTCAGAAGGGATAGGCAGGGCAGGCATGGCCAAGGAGATGACGGGTTGTGGTGGCACAGTGTGTCATGGAGGGGCTGGAATGTATGGAGGTTACAGATGACAATGTCCTGGTTAAGAGCCTCCAGGCAAGGATATAAAGCAGATGTCATTATGGGAGTACAATAGACCACCCAACCAGGACAACAGCAATGAATTATTCTTTGAGAGTCTAAGAGGTGTCCACCTCTAAACCAACTACCCTTGTCCTTATGGGGGACTTCAACTTGCCAGTTATTAACTGAGAATACCACACAGAGGGTACAAACAGGTCAAGAAGATTCCTAAAGCACCTGGATTATACTTTCCCGGTACAAGTACTAAAGAAATCAACAAGGAAAGTTGCCTCCTTGATTTCTGGCTTGTTAATTGAGAGAGTCTTACGAATGGTGATTGGTGGCCATCCTGGCCACAGTGACCATGAAGAAACTGAGTTTAAAATCTCTAGGGACAAGAAGAAAACTGCCAGCAAGACTTCAACCCTGGACATGAGGAAAGCAGAATTCAGGCTGCTCAGGGAACTCATTAGTGATGGTCCTGGGAAAATGCTTTAGAAGGTGTTGATGTCCATTAGGTCTGGTCACTTTTTAAGCACCACTTCCTAAGGGCACAGCAGCAGGCAGTCTCAGAATGTCTGAAGTCAAGCGGGTGAGCTAGAATGCTGGCTTGGCTCAGGAGACATCTTCTGGAGCTAAGGCAAAAAAATAAAGAAAATGTATGGCCAGTAGAAGCAAGTTCAGGTGACATGGGAAAAATACAGAAATGCTGCTGGCCACTGTGGGGAGATAATTCAAGTGGCCAGAGCTCAGGGTTAAAGCTGGCCAGTACTGTGGGTGACAACAAAAAAGGACTTTTAAAAATATACCAATAGCAAAAGGCTGTCTGAAAATATCATTGACCAGCTGCAGGCTAATGATGGTCACCGTACAGACAGGGATGAAGACAATGCAGAGGTGTTTAATGCTTAGTTCAGTTTAATCTTCAGCAGGCTAAGAGAGTCCTAGTACCCTAAGGCAGAGGACCATGGCAGTGAGACTGAATAAGTCATAGTCAACCCTGAACTTGTACATGATCTATGTTCCAGATGGATCCCTGTAAGTCTGTGAAGCCTGACAGAATTCATCCAAGGATACTCCAAGAGCTGTCTGTTGTCATTGTGAGATCTCTCTCAATGATTTTCAAATGATTTTGGATATCTGGATAGGTCCCTGTTGACTGGAAGTTGGCAAACAGTGTCCCAGTTTTCAAGAAGGGCAATAAGGAAGACCCTGGAAACTACAGTCCAGTCAGTCTCACTTTAGTGGTTGGTAAAATTATGGAAAATATTATTCTGGCAGGTATTGAAAAACACCTGGAAGACAACATAGTCATTGGTCATAGACAGCATGGTTTCATGAGAAGCAAGTCTGCTGGACAAACTTAATTTTCTTTTACTATCAGGTAATCCGCCTAGTGAACCAGGGAAGCCAATGGATGTAAACTTTTTAGATTTCGGTAAATATTTTGATAGCATCTCTCACAGAATCTTTCCAGACAAAATGTCCAGTATACATGTGGATAAATACATCATGGGCTGGACGAGCAACTGGCTGACAGGTCGGGCACAAAGGGCTATAGTAAAGGGGGTTACATCAGGCTGGTGGCCTGTCACTAGTGGGATTCTGCTGGGCTCCATCTTACGGCCAGTGCTCTTCAACATCTTCCTAAATGACTTGGACACAGAACTCAAAGGTGTACTGAGTTTGCTGATCACACTAAATTGGGAGGAGCTGTTGACCCCCTAAAAGCAGAGAGGCATTGCAGAGAGACCTAGACAAATAGCGGGGCTGGGCAACCACCAACTATATGAAATTTAACAAGGACAAGTCCCAGATTCTGCACCTGGGATGGGGCAACCCTGTCTGTACAGACAGATAGGGGAATGAGAGGCTGGAAAGCAGCGCCATGGAAAAAGACCTGGGGTCAAAGTGAATAGGAGTCAGCTGTGTGCCCTGGCAGCCAGGGACACAGAACTCAAAGGTGTACTGAGTTTGCTGATCACACTAAATTGGGAGGAGCTGTTGACCCCCTAAAAGCAGAGAGGCATTGCAGAGAGACCTAGACAAATAGCGGGGCTGGGCAACCACCAACTATATGAAATTTAACAAGGACAAGTCCCAGATTCTGCACCTGGGATGGGGCAACCCTGTCTGTACAGACAGATAGGGGAATGAGAGGCTGGAAAGCAGCGCCATGGAAAAAGACCTGGGGTCAAAGTGAATAGGAGTCAGCTGTGTGCCCTGGCAGCCAGGAGGGCTAACCATGATGTCCTGGGGTGCATCATGCACAGAATCACCAGCTGGTCAAAGGAAGAGATTGTCCTGCTCTACTCTGCACTGGGGCAGCCTCACTTTGAGTCCTATGTGCACTTTTGAGTCTGCAGTTTAAGAAAGATCTAAAGCTATTAGAGAGAGTCCAAAGGAGGGACACAAAGATGGTGAGTGATCTAGAGGGGGAGCCATATGAGGAGTCATTGAGGTCACTTGGTCGTTTCAACCTAGAAAAGAGGAGACTAAAGGGAGACCTCATGGCTGTCTACAACTTGCTCACAAGAGGAAGCAGAGAGGCAGGCACTGATGTCTTCTTTCTGGTGTTCAGTGACAGGACACAAGGGAAGAGCATGAAGCTGTGTCCGGGAAGATTTAGACTTAATATTAGAAAAAAACTCTTCATTCAGAGGGTGGTGCCTTCTATGACTCTGCCAACTGGTGCACTGCTCTGAAAAATCAGAAACTAAATATCAGAATGAATTAATGTGTTTTCATACCAGTCCTCTACACAAGTTACAGACACTAGTAAAGTTTAAAAGCTTTTCCAGATGGCAGATGTATTAAAGGCAGGTATTTCAATGCTCTACACTTTTTATATAGGGAACTTTAGACCACTACAGGAAAAATCACAGAGGATCAGCTTTCTATCAATGATATACTGCTCCAGAAAGGTCCTTATTTAGAAAGTTTTTGGTTAAAAGAATATCACATGTCACTCATGACATATATGTACATAGAGATTTTGCAATTTCTCCAGAACAACACAATGACCAGAGTATTTATGGCTATAAAGATGTCAAGATAATGCAGTTCAGTTCACAAGTTCTATGCTTTAATATGTTCCAAATAAATTACATTCCTGATAATGATTGCTTTTGCTACAGATCCATTTCTCAGTTTATTATTTATCTATCTTTTACTTTTCTCATGCGCACAATGTTCATAGAGAATTTCCAAACATAATACAAAAATGCAATTTTATGAGAGAGGGACACTACCTGATAAATGCAAAATTCTACGAAACACTTTTTTCTTCTCCTGATACTTACAATAAAGCCTTTTCTTTTCCTACCTGGTCTTTGAAGAAACACATAATAATCCAGAAGTTGTGGACTTAGGGAAAAAAATAAAAAGAACTAAGGGAATGAAGTAGCTGCAATAATGCTCTTTTTTACTCATAATTGTTATTCTTTGGTTATATGTGGTTAGTTATGTGTTCATGTCTTTTCTCACACTGTTTCAGTTTTGCTAATACTTTTGCTGTGATTTTGTAAGCAATGATGTTACCCAATAAATGTCATAATAAATTATTATATTTTCTTGAGTGTATTATTGATTGACAGGTCCACTCTATAAAAATCTTTAAACTTTGAATGCAAAACACTTAAAACATGCTAGCAGTAATATATCTTGTAAAGGATCTACTATTGCATATTGGATGGGAGTAACAGATAAAATGGCATAAATAACAGATTTTTCCCTCAGTTGATAAATTTCACTTTTTAAAAGTTCTGAGCTAATAATAAGGTATTTGCTGCTTAAGAAACCTATGCTTCTTAATCTTTTCTTCTAGTTGTTTTAATTTTAATTTTCTTTCTTTGTTGGTGCTAAAAAAATGGCAAAAAACCCCAATACATTAAATTAAAATAGATCAGATTTATTGAAATTAATTTTCTTACTTCTTTCAAGTAAGCAATACTACTAGTTGAGGAAATAATATGAATCCCCACATAAATTGAAAAACAGTGTAAAATATAAAGAAATTAAACATGGCAGCATAAATGAAAGTATAAGGTGGTTAATGAGCTTGTTAAAACACTTGTTCAGGAGGAAAAAAAAGCCTGTATTTTTTTTATCTGGTCTAACCTGGATAGGCAGAACAGTAGCAACTAATGTTAAGAGAAAAAGGTATGGGGTTTTTTTCCAGCCTGAGTTCTGAAACTGCTAACTGAAAATCAGTAGTCTAGAAATGTAGCAGCTATTCTAACAGCTCTACAATATGTAGAATGCAATTGATTCTGAATGTTCGGGATGGTGATCTATTAAAATGCCAGAAATATAAAAGTCCTGTAGGGTAGAAAACAAGTTTTGTAGAACTTCTCTGTCATGTTATTTTTTACATTGTACTGATCTGGGAACCAAAGAGACTGGATAGTAAGTCCCTCATAGCAGCTTGATCTATACATTGCTTGCCATGCAAAAGTAGAGCTATTTGACCTCAAAAATCAAAACCTGATTTAATTTATATGCCCTCAACCATATCCCGGACAACAGAATTGAACAATTCAGCGTAAATATTCTACAAGATATCCATAAGTTGCCTTTATGAAGATTTTCTTCAAACAGAATATTGAGAAGTGAGAGGGGCAAATTGTTTGAAAATTCCACTTTTTCTCCTTTGTGTGCATACATATACATATATTTGCAATATGTGCTCTGGCAATGTTAGTCGCTTCCTCATAAAATGCAATTCAGGTGGCTGGAAAAGGCTGTTGAGATATGTTCACTGTACTAATGTTTATTCTTTGAATAAAACAAGGCTGTCTCATAATGAACATGTTTATCTAATGTCATCATGTTCTCCATAACTTGTCTTCAACACAATTTTTAATGATAATTACTGGCCTCAGAAAGCCATATAATCTCTTTCCATTTATGGGCCATGAAATACGCTCAATGAAGACACTGTTATTTACTAGGTTATATCTGATATGTTGTCTAACTAATGAGGGAGGTGAAAGAAATTAATTTGATATTTTGCATGCACACTGCTGTATCAACTTCATACAAAGTATGAACAAATCCTCATGTTGAAGCTCAAGGTATTTGTTTATCTGAATTCTCATTCTTTTGCTCAATGAAGAAATCATTACAGTTATCCTGTGGAGTTGTATAGTTCCCTTGGAGGGGAAAGGTGGTGAAGATTTCATCCAAGAATGCTTAAGGAGTTGGCTGAAGTCACTGTGAGGCCTCTCTTGATTTTTGAATGGTCCTGGGAATCTGGAGAGGTCCTACTTGGCTGGAAGTTGTCTAATGTTGTACCAGTTTTCAAAATGGTCAAGAAGAATGATCCTAGTAACTACAGGCCTGTTAGCCTCACTCCGGTGCCTGGTAAGGCTATGGAGAAGAATATTCTGGGAAAAATTGTAAACCATGTAGAAGGACAGTGCAGTCATTGGTCACAGCCAGCATGGCTTCATGAGGGGAAAGTCCTGCTCACCGAACCTTATTTCCTTTTATGACAAGGTAACTCACTTAGTTGATCAAGGGAAGCTTGTTGATGCAATCTTTTTAGATTTTAGTAAAGCATCCAATACTTTCTCTCACAGTATCCTGGACAAAATGTCTAGCATACAGCTGGATAAATGTCTCCTTCTATGAGTAAATAAGTGGCCCACGGTTTGGGCACTAAGGGTTGTGCTGAATGGGATTACATCAGGCTGGTGACAGCTCGCTAGTGGGCTCTGCAGGGCTTCATCTTAGGCCTGGTACTCTTCAATGCCTTCATAAATGACTTGGACACATGACTTGAAGGGCTATTAGCAAGTCTGCAGATGACACAAAATTGGGAGGAGCTGCTGACTCCCTTGAAGGCGGAGAGGCCTTGCAGAGAGACCTAGACAAATCAGAGAGCTGGTAATCACCAACAACATGAAGTCTAACAAGATCAAGTGCTGCATTCTGCACCTGGGATGGAGCAATCCTGGATGTACCTACAGGCTGGGGAATGAGACGTTGGAAAGTAGTGCTGCTTGAAATGAACCTGGAGGTGGCAAGTTGAACATAATCCAACAATGTACCCTGGGAACCAGGAGGGCCAGCTGTGTCCTGGGGTGCAGCAGGCAAGGCATTTCCAAATGGTCAAGGGAGCTGATTGTCCTGCTTTACTCTGTGTTGGTACAGCCTCACCTTGAACATTGTGTGCAGTTTTGGGCAACACAATTCAAAAAGGATATAAAACTATTAGCATCCAAAGGAAGGTAACAAGGTTACTGAAGGCCCTTGAGGGGAAGCCATATGAGGAGGAGCTGAGATCATGTGGCCTGTTCAGCTCCGACAAGCAGAGACTGAAGGCAGGCCTAATCACTATATACAAGGTACTCATGAGAAGTAGAGGGGCAAGCACTGACCTCTTCTCTCTGGCAGTTAGTGACAGGGCCTAACGGAATGGCCTGAAGTTGTGTTAGGGTAGGTTTAGGCTGGATATTAGAAAAAGATTCTTCACTCAGAGGGTGGTTGTTCACTGAAACAGGCTCCCCAGGGAAGTAGTTATAGCAGCAAGACTGACAGAGCTCAAGAAAATCTTGGACAATGCTTTCAGACATTGCTCATCAATCAATCATGGCAATGTTCACCAGAGATTGTCCTGTGCAGGACCAAAATTTTGACTTGATAATTCTCATGTGTCTTTTGAAATGCTGAATATTCTCTGATTACTTGATTTTCTTTGCAAACCTCACCCCACAATGCTCATTTCCGACTTGACTAGGTTTTTCTTTCCTATGTGTAACTTCTTCTGTGCCACTCTGCTTTATTTGGATGTGAAGCTCACCATGAGCCAGCAGTGTGTGCTAGCAGCCCAGAAAGCAAACCGAATCCTGCGCTGCATCAAAAGGAGTGTGGCTAGCGGGTCAAAAGAGGTGATTCTTCCCCTCTGCTTTCATGAGAACCCACCCGGAATACTGAGTTTAGTTCTGGTGCCCTCAACATAAGAAGGATGTGGAACTGGTGGAGCAAGTCCAGAGGAAGGCCATGAAGTTGCTGAGAGGTCTGGAGCATCTCCTCTATGAAGACACGCTGAGGAAGTTGGGGCTGTTCAGTCTGGAGAAGACTGCATGGAGACCACCTAGCAACTTTTCAGTATCTGAAGGGACCTACAAGGGAGCAGGAGAGGGACTCTTTATTAGGAACTGCAGTGATAGGACAAGGGGGAATGGGTTCAAACTGAAGGAGGGAAAGTCTAGGTCAGATATAAGAAAAAGCTATTTTACTATGAGGGTGGTGAGACACTGGCACAGGTTGCCCAGGGACGTGGTGGCTGCACTGACCCTGGTGGTGTTCAGGACGAGGTTGGATGAGGCCCTGAACAACTTGATCTAGTGAGGAGGTGTCCCTGCCCATGGCAGGGAGGGTTGTGACTAGATGATCTAAAAGGTCCATTCCAACCATTAAATTCTATCATTCTGTGGTTTCTTATAGTAGACAAACTAACCAAATATATTTACGAATGAAATTTTATGTAGTTCTTAGATACAGATTGAGAGAATAAGCAACATCTTTCTTAGTGACTTGCATGAATGCTGACATCATATGACCACACAACCATGGTACCATTGCATGCAATATATTATACAATTAAAAAAAATTAAAAAAAAAAAAGAAAGAAAGAAAAATCCAAAGGAATGTCTAAAATTTTTTCTCTTATTCTCTAACATTATTTTCATTAGAACAGCAATGGAATATGCCACGTGTTAACCAAGAGAACAATGTCAGACTTGTAATGGAGAGATCTAAGCACGATGCGTTGGACCATGACATAGAGCATAAAAATGAAGAGAAAGTTAAGAACCTGTCTTTGTACCGGTGATTTTTTGTTTTCAGAAACAAAGCAATTGTCTATGAGATGTTTTCTTTGGCTAAGCATTTGACAGAAGAAGTTCCAGAGTTTAACTGTCCACTGATATACCCCAAAGTTCATCAAGTGTGGAGTCAAGGACATTGCATTTAGGAAAAAGAAAAGGTATATTATAAACCTAAAAGCCCAGATATATTCTGGTGCAGTTAGGCAAGATAAGCAGGAAAAAAAAAAAGAAAACAATTTGAAATTGTACCCTCTCATATATCATCAGTTCAGAATCAGCTGTAAATTTTGTGTAAGTAGCAGTTGAGGGATGCAAATTGTAGACATGGGAAAGTACTTTTTAACTTTGAATGACTATTTCCAAACCATTTTAAGAGAACTCTTGAAAGAAACTTGAAAGCAGTTGAACTACTGAATTGTTATTTAACAGTTATCAGTCATTTAAAAATAAGTTAGAGATATTAGGTTTACATTTTAGTAAGAATAATATTTTCTTTTAAATTGTAATTGTCTAAATTCTGAAATAGTTTTTGTTGTGATGTCTTTGATCTAGCAAAGAATCTCTTTCAGTATTATAATTGAAATAATTTACCTTTTCTCATTTAGAAATGTCAGAAATATGAAACAAGAAAAGAGGTGAAGAAAATCCATCCTACTAATCAGTCTTCTTTTGCTGAAGGATTTCTTGTGGATTAATCATCAAAGCATGAAAGACCCGAGAGACAAAATGTCTATATGAGAAATCTGCTAGCAAATGTGTCCCTGTAGCCATCTACATATAGAACCATGAAGAACATAAAGAAATATAAAGTCTGTAGTTTTGAGGGGTGTTACCAGTAATTAAAAATTTAAATACAAAAATAAATCTGATGTCTAAAAAAATCCCTATTTTTGAGAATTCCCTAGAGTCTTCCCTATTTTTGAGCACAGTTAGCTACCTCAAAAGCTCACATGTATTCTGATATTTACCATGAAACTTCTGTGCTTCTGCCCAGCTTGAGTGTAAGCCAGTCTAGTTCAGGTCTAAGAGGACTTTTTAACATGGCATAGTGTCATGGACCTTTCTGCACAGTGCTGCATGAATGTAGATTTAGAATGTAGGAGTATTTTTCAAATTGTCTACAAAGGTTCAAAATGCAGATGTGTTGACCTAAGTGCCCCACAGCATCAAATTATAACTCTTTTATTCTTCTGACTCCTCGTCCTCCTGTCATCTGCACTCCAGTTAGTTCACTCTGGAACAACCAAACCTGACCCGCATGGGTTGAAACCTGCATTTGGATGCCAAATGTTTTTATTCCAAAGCCTGTTACAGAAACTTGTTTGAATAGGATGGAGCTCCAGTTGTTCCTATACATGGCAGGGTAATTTATTTAGGTGGTTGAGAAATAGCTATCTCATTATTTGACCCTCAATCTAGTCAAAAATAAATGATCAAGTAGAAAACAATATCTCATATCTTATATGGGAAGTGAAAAGCACTGTCTGTGCACAGACGATGTTGAGCTTGGAACAAGATGTCGTAAGCTCATTGTTATTTCTGTTCAAAAATTTTAGTTACAAAAGAAAATATTGAAATCTAGCTGCAAAACTGTTTATCACTAAACCATAAAAATAATTCACTGTGTGTATTATGAGAGTAGGACTCTGCAACACAGCAACATCTGAAAGTGATTAGCCCTCTTCAGGATGCTGCTGCTACAATGGTGTAAACTTAATGCTATTGAAATGCTGTAGTGTAGCCTCTTTACAGAACATGGTCACCGCTTTCTAAAATCTGAGGTCAGGCCAGAACCATAAGGGACCTATTGGTTGTACACACAACATAAATCTTGTTAATGTGAACAGGAGTTACAGGCATCCTGATGACTGCTCACTCATTCAAGAACTCAGACACATTGAGAAGCCAATTACAGAAGTCAGTCTTGCGAGCCCTCCTTCATACAGACCTAGCCTGTTCACACAAGTGCTCATGTAAATAAGGGCTTGTGATAGAACCAAAGCATTCACTGCACCTGTACAAATTTCTTTTTGCATTCCCTTCAGCAATTATTTGAAAAGCAGAAAGTCATGTTCCTACAAGTACAGCATTTCTTCTGTGATGATACTTTGTGCATATGTATAATATTTTGGAGCCAACAGAGGAGATATTTTTCATTCAGAATAATTAGTTTACTTAAGTGGCTTTTATGAAATGACAAGGAATTGGCTGTCATACAGGTCTGGCTATCAAGACTTACACTCTGAAAGGTTGTTTCTTCTTTTGTTTGGTTTTGCATTACACTTTAATATTTTACATACTCAGAACATTAATTACAATTTGCATTTATCGAAGCCTCATTTTTTGTTAAAGCACCATTTAGAGGGGATTAGTCCCTGAATTATTGTTCATTTCATGCTCAATATATTATTTTCTCAAATTGGGGTTCAAAATTACATATGAATATGAAGGGACAGTCGAATAGATAGATGTTAGACGTATTTCATTCTGGATCAAATAAATACTTTATTTCAATGTTACTTAATGAATACTTCAGTTCATAATTCCTGTGCCAAATTACTTCTGGTTTTGAAAAGAAAAGTGTAAGACCCCTCAAAGATTATATCTAAAATCATTAACCTAAGCTAGGGTCAACTATCCTCAATACAAGTAACTCTAAAGTCATGTTTTCAATGTGACTATCTGTAATTGCAACTTTCTCACAGAAAATATTTGCACAGAAACATTAAAATGTATTCTTTGTGTATTTTTTTTTTTCATGTGCCTCATTTGGTAGAATAGTCACAGAGACTGAAGACAAAAGATACACAGTCACATTCTAAGTAGATATTATTTTCCATTCACATGAATATTCACAGTAGAAATGTAAGATGTTTGGCCAGCTCTAATTGATTTTTCTTCTGGTAGTTCAATATTCTTTTTCTGGTGCTAGCAGAAACTAGAAACCAAAGTGCAAAAGAAAAAAAGTTAAAAAAAGGAAACAACCAAAGTTTCTCCAACCTTTAAATACTTTTTAAAAATTATTTCTTTTTTGTTTTCACATGGCCTATGCAAACTCTCAATATATGGGAAAATCAAGTTCTTGTCCAGGAAGAGAGGAAAGAGAACAACAAAATAGAAAAGCCTGTGAGAAAAAAAGCTGAGTACAATTATTTACTTCAGAAAGCATATGCATAAACCCAATTTATTTTTCCTTCTGCTATTTACTTGTTTTGCTTAGTGTAAGAACTGTTAAGAGATGAACACAAAGTATTGCATACAAAGATATTTTATTCAGATACCTAAATTTTTAGTAAGAACCCAAAATCTAGCATGGCTCATGGTGCTCAGAAATAAAAACTTATGATTGTACTTCATAGAAAAACATCATGTTGATAGAGAAATTGCCGTGTCTTATGTACAATATTAGGAAGAAATAAGATAGGTTGCTATGATGAATGTGGGAACCAAGTGTTCTAGAAACAAGGTTCAAGAAGGAAGACAGCTAACTGAGTATTCTTTCCTCTCAAATGAGCACTCAGATTTCTGGAGCTCAAAAGTTTGAAATGTATTGTGACATTAGTTCATGTTTTATCTTCAAAGCATGCTATTAATCCTAAAATACATAATTTGAGAAATTAGAATAAATGAATTCCCCGTTAAATATAGACTACTAGAGATACCTCCTTGAACATCTTGTTAATCCACAATAGCAGGATCATTAAATGCAACAATAGAGTTTTTTTAAAAATGTCTCTATTTCAGATACCTTATAATTCCTATTGGGCATAATATTCTAAAGTGAATTGCAAATTGAAACATCATGCAAATGGTTTAGAATCTATTTTCTGTAGATTTTCCCCTTCTTGACTATAATTTGTAAATTTTGCATTGCTACAGCAAGGTTAGAATGCATCCCATTGGAACTCATCATGATACTTCTCTTGGAGAAATTTACATTTTCTTTTCAATGTAATATGCAAAGATAAAAATAGCACTTTAAATATACTGTAAAAGATCAGCGTACTAAAACAACCCTGATTGACTGTGTATTAAAATAAAAACTGTGAAAGAACACAAAATGCCAAAACCCATCAGAATATCTAAACAACCATCCCTACTCTCAAGTCAATTTATAAAACAGTTAAAAACACATTAGAAGGGCCTATTGACTGATTGAGCATGCCAGCAAAACTTTTCAAGAAGAAGTAACTTAAGAAATTTTCCTTCATTTAGAATTTTAATTGATTCACTACCCATATGCATTTTTTTAGAAAAAAAAAACATTTTAAAAAATTAATTCTGAAAGTTAGTGGAATGTTTAGAGGGTATAAAATTACTTTGATTTTCCCCTACAACTGGATGAGAAAGTTTGCTTCTCATGCCTTGTTATACATGTATGTTTAGATAACAAGCTAAATTAGTGTAATTTAAAAATGTGCAATACAGATTTAACACAAGGCAGTCACAACACACCTCAGAAAAAGTGTTTATTACTAAAATGGTTAAAAGAAGTTTGAAAAAAAAGACAGGTGTATTAGTTACATCTTTGTATTTTAGCATATGAAGAATATATTTGCATGTCAGATGGCAAATGTTAAATGAGGGAGGTGGTTGTCCTGCTCTACTCTGAACTGGTGTGGCCTCACCTCAAGTTGTGTGTGCAGTTTTGAGCAACACTATAGGAAATATATAAGAAATATAAGAAAGATATAAACCTATTAGAGAATGTCCAAAGGAGACCTATGAAGACGCTGAAGGGCCTTGAGGGAAACTCATAGGAGAGCTGAGATCACTTGGACTTTTCAGCATAGAAAAGAGGAGACTGAGGAGAGACCTCAAGGCTGTCTACAACTTCCTCACAAGTGGAAGTAGAGGGGCCAGCATTGGTATCTTCTCTTGTTTGGCCAGGGTCAGGACCCAAGGGAATGGCATGAAGCTGTGACAGGGGAGGTTTAGATTAAATATTAGGAAAATTTTCTTTACCCAGAGGGTGATTGGGCCAGAAACCTGCCAGAGTTCAAAAAACATTAGGATGACCCTCTCAGGCACATGGCATGATTCTAGGGATTATCCTGTGCAGGGCAAGGGGTTGAACTCAAATGATGCAAGTGCCTTCCTACTCAAGATAATCTTGATTCTAAGAACTCTAAACCAAAGCCAATTTCATGTAGCTACTTGACTATACTGTATAAATTTCTTTATTTTATAATGCAATAAAGTTAACTTTTCTTTCCATTTTTAT
>NW_008673066.1:17551-17850 GCF_000695815.1 Acanthisitta chloris
GTTAACTGAAGAAGAAGGAAGGATTGTTTTTTTCACTCAGTGTATCATATCTTATGTCAAGAGTGCATGTTAAAGCTAATCAATATTAATTGCCAAGTGTTGCTTTTTCATCAGAACTTCTGTAATAAATAAATAATTAAGTAAATAAGTACATAAGTAAGTAAATAAATAGGAAAATAAATAAATAAGAAAACGTTCCATGGAGACTGCTTCACAATACTGGTTGCATTTGGGTTTTAATTAAAACATATTCTTGCCATTCACTGCACACCCACCCTTTGTGATAGCTATGCCTCGCT
>NW_008673066.1:17872-20880 GCF_000695815.1 Acanthisitta chloris
CTATTATGTATAGAATTACCTTATTACACCAAACATCATTTGATTTTCCAAAGAGAGGCATATGAATGTTAAATCATGGGATTTAAAATTACTTTTTAATCTTTCTCTACAAGTTCTTCAGTAAAAATAGCAGTAAGATGCAATAATTAAATAGCACTCTCTGTAACAGAATTATTTGCAATCAATTAAATGACAGTTTATTTTCCTAGTCAAAGATATTTTTTTTTGCTCTGATCCATGAACCCTTCCCATAACCTTGATATTGTACTAGATGGCACTCCTCTCTTCATGGTTACCCAGCTGACTTTTAAACCAGTCAATGTGCTAACCCTTTTATATGTATTTACCTATGAGACAAATGAGAGGAGTATTGTCAAATTTCACTAATGTCTATGCAGCTGGCATGCTACTCTTTGTGTCCTTTGCTTACAGTAATATTTTGTAATAAAATGTAATTTGATTTGTCTTTTCTAAACCTATGTTTACTGCTCTTGGTTCAGTATATGAATCCATATGTGTTAATGATATTTGAGTCCTGGAAACCTGATATAAGAGGTTACTGGTTTCCCTGGTCCCGTCTGCAAATATATCAATTCTAGTGCCAATTCTCTCTTCTGTGATATTTTTCTCCTGCAATACTTAGACTTAAACTAGAATTGAAGGATGAACAGAGCGGCACAAATAAAAACTCCAGTCCTAGTGATCTTTCACTTGTTCACAGACATTTTTAGCAGCTCTAGGATGAGCAGTTGAGTGATAAATTAGCTAAGATCATGTACGAACCATTAGTGAAATTAATACAGAGCCTCTTCTAATAAAAATAGCTTGACACATTTCTGCTACTTATCTGTCTTCAGAGTACAGACAAGAATTGTCTATGTAATGACATCCTCTGAACTTTTTTGGTCTTTTTCTTTTTTTTTGAATGCACAGTGCTTCAGACCGAAGAGTGTAACCTCTACTTATCTATTAGAAATTTTCTTTTGAACTAAGAATCCTTCTCTAGGATTATGTCACCTTCTGGGAATGACTAAAAACTGTGGTGTGTACTTAAAACTCCCCTGAGCTACCCTGGCCAGGGCAGAGCAAGACAAGATGTTACCTACCCACTTCTTATAGATTAAAAAGTAGTGGGAAAAAAAAAAATCTTCAGAAATGCATTGGTTCAGATTCTCCCTGCTCCCTCCCCTGTCTGCAGAGACTAGAGGAAATAAATCTCTGCTGTTGTGTTTTCTTATTCCACAATGCATCAACAGATAAATAGCAGGCAGTATTTTGCCTTCGGTAAGGGGCCTAATGACCAGACCATGACTAAGACTGCTAATATACAAGCATCTCAAAAGGACAAGTGAGCTATTGTTCAGTTCATAGTTTACCTCAGGAACAGGGCAGGATTATAAATTGTTGTTTTCTCTTCACTGAAGAATTGTTGCCCATTCCTTGGCGTTATTAACTGGCATACATGCAGATTTTGCTAATTAAATATTCCTCCACTTTCTGCCACACAGTTTCACTTATACTGATCTCACATTGTTGGCCACCAGTATATGAATATGAAATATAAGCTTGAAAAGAAAGTATGAATAATATATTACATGTGTCATACAGAAAACTCTATGGGAAAACTGCGGTGTATACTCTGGACCTTTTGTTCATGCAGGTGCCTCAGCCAGTTATTGAATAATGTTATTACTCTAGAATCCCATATTACACTAAATTCAGTATAACAAGTTTCTCTAATTCCCAAATTAAAGGATTTATATTCTCAGAATACCATAATCCTGTATAAAATCAGTGAAATAGAAAAAAACAAAACCAGCTGTGTTCTAGATCAGAAACACATATGCATTCTTATTTTCTGCTTTCAGTTATGTCTAGATTTGTTTTTTAATATTTTCTCTTGGGAAACGTTATTGCTTAATCTCTATGATCTTCAGTTATTTCTGTGGGATTCATTTTTCCACTCACCTCTATAGGAACAGATAAGACATGTAGTACTTTCATGACTTGCACTCACTTTAGGGACAGGTGTTGATATTTAGATCCCCCTAACCAAATCCTATTGACTGTGAAGTGCAGGACATAAGGGTCCTGTCTTCCTGAGGTAGGCGTGTTTGGAGAAATCCTCATGAGAATATGACCATCTGGCACACATTTTTATGACATTTCAGCAGCCTGGCAGGGCTTCTGAAAAAGATTTTAGATGTTTCACTAGGAAGATAAAAAGCAAATATCTGTGTCACCAGGATACCAAATTTTCCCTGGTCAAATAAACAACAAATAGGTCCAGATCTTGTTCTCTTTGCAGTCAAATTAGAGTTGACTTCTGTAGAAAAAATAAATCCTACAATAGGACAGGAATTGTTCCTGCTATAGCTGCCAGAATGTGACAAATGTATAAGGAACAAGTATCCTGAAGGGATAAGATATCTTTAAAAGAAAATGCTAAGGGAAAACAATTCCCTGAATGGTAGGAGTTAGATAGATTCAAAAGTTTAGGAGAAAAATAGAGATAGGATCTAAATATTTCATAGTTTGCCTGAATTGATTGTACTGGTGATGAGGGACAGACTTCTGTGCCTTCTGTAATACTTATTGATGGAGCTGTACTAATATGACTCAGTGGAGCAGTTTGACTTACATATGTTTACAGACCTGTGCTTATCCAGCTCCTTTCTCCCCTAAGAGTCTGGCTATACTCAGGATATTTACACCACTCACTTCTACTTCAGTAGGCAGGCTAATTCTGTATCACCACACTGCTCTTAGGCCTGAAAAATTAGAATATCTTTCCAATATCTTCTGTGGCACTATAACAGTCTCTTAAGTGCTCTGTCCTGATTTCCTAAGTAACTTTTAAATCTGTACCCTGCCATCATTTAAGTATTCAGCACTAGTTTGTTCATTCCAGTTCAAAATTCTTTTTTCTTACTGTTAAGAGTTTAAAGTTCTGAAGTCTCTCAAATTTTCATTTCTTTTTGAGAGGAATTTTTCTTTTCTTCTTATAG
>NW_008673066.1:20908-23757 GCF_000695815.1 Acanthisitta chloris
CTAGGACAAGAACCATTGTTCAAATTGCACTTGTTGACAGACTTGTTGATTAACTTGTTTCTTTGTTCTTGAAAATTACCATTAACTCAGCCCTTCCCTTCCCTTTTCCCCCAGTATCCTCTTCTAATTCTAGGCCCAGCTGTGATTTAAAGGCTCTACTTGTTACCCCTCTGGAACCACAAAGCCCTAGCATCTGCCTCCAGTTTCTGCAGCATATTTTCTGTCAGATACTTCTTCATTAAAGTGGCTGTGTCTTGCAGTAGTGCAGGCTGCTGCAAACTCTCACAGCTCTTTGGATTAGGGTCTCTTGCTGAAAAAGGGTAATGATTTATCTCAATCACAGGCACCCAACCTGATTCATAGTTTTCAGAATCAATAATGCTTTTGACTGGCTTGGCAAATCACTGATATTTGTGCTAAACTCAGACTAAGGAGTGAGGAGGAGATAAAAAGGAGACAGGCAGAAGTCATTTTTTCTGTCTTTTCGAACCTCTGGCTCTGAGTTAGGCTTCCCGTAAAGATAAAAGAGTTGGAGAGTTTAAAGGCTTATAGCACTAGGCAGGTGCTGAGGGATGTGTATTAGAAGTCTTTGCCACTTGTTTTAACATCTTTCATACACCATGGTTGTTTTAACAGAAAACTCTAAGCGCAGAATATATTAGTGACTCACAATACACAGAGTTACGCAAAGAGGAGTTATGGAGGAAGTCTTATTGTCTCTTGTAGGAGAGGCCTAGAGACTTAAGAGGTCTGACATTGAGATTATTGATCTCTGTTTCAGGGAATCATCTGTACAAAAAGCCTGTACAGAAAGACAGAAAAAAAATAACTATGTTTTCAGCAATGTTCAAAATTCCAGAGGAATAGCACTATTATTCTACTCTTTGATCAAGTAAATGCATCACATAAATTTAAATTGAAAAGCATAAAAAGCTGGCATATTTCAGATCAGTACACGATTATTCAAGACATATTTTACCTTTCATCACTTCTGTAGGCCAGTAATTATTTATTGTGAAGAGATAGAGAGCCTTTTCTGGACCACTGTGCACCAAAAGGATGGACAGGTGTGAAGTAGTCTATCAGCGCAGGGAAGTCCTGTCAAACAATGAGTAATTTTGTGCAGATGAGAAACAGTCCTTTACATCATGGGGAATTTTAGCAACAAAAATATAGGCTCTTGCATAGTTTGCATCTAAATTTTGCTTGTTGCTACCTATAAACAATAACTAATTTGGGTTAATCAAATGTATCTATTACTTAAAAAATCTTCTCCTATACAACTTAATTTTCTCTTTCCACAGAGAAAGACTTGCTACTGAGGATGTATTTACAGAGGTATCCAGACATTTTAGGGTGCAGATGGACACTTAGAGAAGCCAGTCCTGTATTCAAAAGCTCCTAGGTACCAAACTTCCACTGCAATTTCATTTGTCAACCTCACTTCCATTCTCCAGCTGAGCTTCTATTAAGCTGCATTTAATTTATCTTTTTTCCTGCGGTTGCAGTAAAAATCACTTTACTGCAAACAATACTTTTCTGATAACCATTCCAGAAGATGAAAAATAATAGATGCAACATTTTTTACCTGGGTGAGCTTGTAAAATTTTTATTTGGGAAAGACCAAACTAGCATTATTTTCTTCAAAAACAGGCTCTTGCAATTTTTGCATTCTTACAGAAAATGGCTTTGCCAGTTTATGACTGCTTTTACCTGAAAAGTAAGTAGAAGGAGAATATATATTTTTTATTTATGAATGCTCCTGCAAATGATATTACTGTAACACACAGAGAATTTGACACAGTTATATAAGGTTTTGTGCTACTGTTTTGCTTCCTCAATGGTTATTTATTTAGGTAAATTCCATTGCATATGTTAAAAAATAATATTTTATAATTCTGAGTTGTTTGAGAGCTAGCAGATAAAAAACTGACAGCAGGAAAAGATAGCAGATTATATTCTGATTTTTATTAGAGATTAAATTCATTTGCAGATATGACTTCCTCTCAAGAAATTATGATTAATTTCCTTTCTGTGTTTATATGCAAGTCTTACATAATCAATCATCTTTAAACAGTTTGCATTTAGGGAATGCCTTTTTCAAAGGCATTGTAGAGTCTAATATGAATGTAGTACATTGCCAGGATTGACTAGTAATCTACCAGAATTTGTAGCAATTATTTCATTGTGTAAACATTTTCCTAGAGAGTCTCCTTTTCACAGTCTTGATAAGCATCACTTTTCATGTTTCATGACCAAAACTGAACACAGTTTTGCCTGATGTTACTTTTAATTGATGCTGTAATTCTGCTATAGAAGCTGGGACATCATGGGAGAAGAGATATTCTTCAAGCACATTTACACCCTGTTGCAGCTGGCAGTGTGGAGATAGCTTTATTCTTACTTTGCCATACTACAGTCACTGTTCAAGAAAGGACAAATATTTTTTCCTTCAGTTATCTTTGGTTTTATTACATTAATATACAAAGCTAAAGACATAGTTATGGCAGATCTGTGGTCCACCCCTATTCCCTGCAACATGATCAAGGTATTTTTCAAGTTCTGAGGTGGCAGGTACATGCTATCTATGTGTGTCTGTGCAACAATATCCAGTGAACACAAGAGTTGCTGGCCTAGAGTGAAGCACATAGCCAAGCACACAAAATGAAAAATAACAATGTTTTCTGAGTGATTAATTTTGTCTCATATTTATTATATCATGGTAGACATAGAAAGAAGGAATCTGGAAATATCCCAAAGGAATCCAAAGAATCATCCAGCAATCACTATGTATGTAGTGTGAATGAATGAAATTATTTCTTACTGTCTCCAGACAAATAAAAATAAAA
>NW_008673067.1:0-1107 GCF_000695815.1 Acanthisitta chloris
GGACACAATGCCCCCAGAGCCTCCCAGGGATGTCACAACCCCCCTGGAGGCCCCTAAGGGGGACACAATGCCCCCAGAGCCTCCCAGAGGGGACACACATAGGGCTGAGACCCCTGGGGCGGGACACAAGCCCCCAGAGCACCACGGTGGGGGCACAGACTCACTGACACCCCCTGAGCACCATGGGGTGGGGGTGGGGATATAAACCCCCCAAGACCTTGTGGGGAGGAGAGACCCCAAACTGACACATGCCCCTCGAGCCTCCTGGGAGGGACACAGACCCACCTAGAGCCCCTCAGGGAGGAATGACCCCGACCTGACCCCCGGGAGCCCAGCTGGTGCTCTGTGTCCCCTCTTCAGCAATGGTCTGTCCCAGGTGTGTTTTCCCCTCGCTCGTGCACTGGTTGAGCCCTGTACCTGGGCCTGCCAGGACTGTTCCAATTCCAGGTGCGGGGAGGGGGGTGAGGAGGTTGGATCCTTTCGGCCCTGCTGAGAAGGGGATGGAGAGAGGGAGGAAATTGGGGCTGTGGCCTCGCAGCTCACCTCTGTCACCTCTTCTGTGTCCCACCGTGTCACTTGTGTCCTCCCTATGACCGTGTACCCCCATGTACCCTATGTCACTCTCTCCCCTTGTGTGTCCCCTGTATGACCTGTGTCCCCCTCTATAACCCTTGTCCCCATGTGACCTGTGTCCCCCCATGACCTCTGTCCCTCCTGTGTGAGGGATCCTCCCATATCCTCCCCATGATCCATGTCCCCCCAAATGTGACCTGTGTCTCCCTGTCCCCCCATCTGTCCCTCCTGTGTGAGGGATCCTCCCATATCCTCCCCATGATCCATGTCCCCCCCATGTGACCTGTGTCTCCCTCTCCCCCTTGTCCTCCCTGTCCTTTGTCTCCGTGTCCCTCTATGTCCCCCCATGCCCCCTGTACTCTGTTGACCCCGTCCCTTCGTGTCCCTTTACCCCCATGCCCCATTCCCTCATCCCTCTGTCCCTCTCTGTCTCCTCATCTCTGTTTTCCCCTGTCACCCCCGTTCCCCTGTGCCTCCTGTCCTCCCTGTGCTCCCATGTCCCCCCATGCCCCATGTTTCTCTCCCCATGTCCCC
>NW_008673068.1:0-13853 GCF_000695815.1 Acanthisitta chloris
GCACTGCCAAGTCCCTTTCTAATCAGTGGAGTTATTTGTAGGAGCTGGAAATTGTGGCTAAGGACTGTCCATCACAGGTATCCAGAGCTTTTTTATCCATTATTTTACTGAAGAGCATTTCTGCAGACAGGATCTTGGAAGTCCTGGTGGACAACAAGGGATTTCTCACCACTGTGAGGGTGCTGAGGCACTGGCACATGTTGCCCAGAGAAGCTGTGGCTGCTCCATCCCTGGAAGTGTTCCAGGCCAGTTTGGATGGGGCTTGGAGCAACCTGGTCTAGTGGAAGGTGTCCCTGCCCATGGCAGGGGGTGGGATGGGATGAACTTTAAGATCCTTCCAACCCAAACCATAATTTATCAATTATTTATTATATTTATTACATCAATTACTTAATATATTGAAAAATTTTGCCTTTTAAAATAATTTTACTATATTATTCCAAACTCATTCCATGACTACAGCTCTTTTCTTGAAAATCTTACTGAATTCTGTTACACAAAGCCCATGTTCATGCTCTGCCTTGACTTTGATGCCATTTCTGCTGCAGATGCTGTCAACTTGTTCTGCTTTTGTGCTTTTCCAGATCATAACCTACAGAGATTACCTCCCACTCCTGCTTGCTGGGGAGAGTAGCAAGTGGATCCCTTCGTACAGGGGGTACAATGAGAGGGTGAATCCAACAGCCTCCAACGTGTTCTCCTTGGCTTTTCGCTTCGGTCACACCTCAGTGCAGCCCTTTGTGTCCCGTCTGAATGACAGTTTCCAGCCTTTGGGGTCCTTCTCCCACGTCCCTCTTCATCTGACCTTTTGTGCTACATGGAGGATTATAATGGAAGGTAAGAATGTGGGGCAGGCAGCCCTGGGCTGGTCCTGAGGCTCAGGTGGAGATCAGCTGCTCAGACACATGGAATCACAGAATCATTGGGGTTAGAAAAGGCCTCCAAGATAATCTAGTTCAACCTGTGACCCATGTCTACCTTGGCAACTCAACCAGAGCACTGAGTGCCACGTCCAGTTGTTTCCTGAACACTTCCAGGGATGGTGACTCCACCACCTCCCTGGGCAGCCCCTTCCAATGCCTGACAGCCCTTTCCAAGGAGAATTTCTGCTGATGTCCAACCTGAACCTCCCCTGGCACAGCTTGAGGCTGCTTCCTCTTATCCTGACAGTATTATGTGAACAGTTGGACCTGATGATCATAGAGGCCTTTTCCAGCATTAATGATCCTGTGATTCTATGATGATTCTCTGACAACCTCATGGGTTTTAACACAGAGAACCACACACAGAATCACACCCTGGGCAGCCCCTTCCAAAGGGCCTAGACTCTAAAAAAAAAAGGGCTTTAGCTATATTGGCCTCACAGGAATTACAGTGCCATCCAGCCTGGAATGTTGTCATGACATGTCTAACCAAGGGGCTGTGGGCAAACTGCTGGTGGGAGCAGGACAGACCTGCAGAATTGTCTGCAAACAGCCTAACACTGATCCTGCAGTGTCCCCAGGTGAAGGAGCTCAGCCAAAAATGACACGCAGTTATATTCCAACCACAGAACCTTAACCCCTGCAGAAGCAGCCACGTTGGAGCAGGATCTTCCATCACAACATACCACTCTGTAGCTTTCTTCAAACATTTTTGCAGTGTTGTCCTCCTCAGGTCATTGCATGATAATTGAACCTCTTCAAACACTTTTGCAGTGTTGTCTTCCTCAGGTCATTGCATGATAATTGAACTCACATTCTGAACATGTCAGTGAATATAGAACACACCAAACCTCCTCCTCAGGTTGCCACACATCTCCCAGCTCATGAGACCCAATAGCATGAGTGCTACACATCCATTCAGATGTTGCAACTGCTCCTGTTGCTCCAGGGGGCATGAAACTCCTGGTGCCAAATGCCAGGCCATCAAAATTTAGGTCAATCAAAGCTGTTATATCACTAGGAGGCATTGCCAGAGGGTGATGCATCCAGTTTAACTGAGCTAAGCAAACCTCATTGCTTCCTAGTGGTGTCCATGGCTCTGAGTGGCTCTAAATGGAGTTGTGGAGTCCCACTAGCTGAGATGTCCTGACATGAGTCTTGCCAAGGAAAACAAATGTCTCTTCCAAAATGTGTTGTTTAACTAATCATGGAAAACACATGTGGCCTATTTCCCTGTGTTTGACTCAGAGTGATTCAAGGGCTCTTGAGACAATATAAAACCACAGACAATCAGATAAGAGTTGATTCTATCCTTGCATTGAATGTTTTGAGAACTGTCTGTCAATTAATAGTGAATTATAAAAAAAAATCCATTTCAAAATCTAAGCCTTGGACAGATCCATGCGGATCAGGACATGTTGGGACTGATGAGCCAAGGAAAAGTTCTGCAAACAGGGACTTGGAGGTCCTGGTGGACAACAGAGAATTTATCACCGCTGTGAGGGTGGTGAGGCACTGGCACAGGTTGCTCAAAGAAGCTGTGGCTGCTCCCTCCCTGGAAGTGTTCCAGGCCAGGTTGGATGGGGCTTGGAGCAACCTGGGCTAGTGGAATGTGTCCTTGCCCATGGCAGGGGGTGGGACTGGATAAGCTTTAAGATCCTCCCAACCCAAACTATTCTCTGATTCTATATGCACATGTTGAAATGGAAATATGGAGCTGGGAGAACCTCACCCGGGTGCATGAAAGAGACCTTCAAAGCTGCAACTTGGCACCAAAAGTCTCTCCTTGATTTGCAATGGCTGCAGGTGGCATCGACCCACTGGTCCGGGGGATGCTGGTGGATCATGCAAAGCTGATGAAACAGAATCAAATGCTCGTCGATGAGCTCCAGAACCACCTGTTTGAGCAGACAGAGGTGATGGGTCTGGACCTAGCAGCTATGAACATGCAAAGGGGAAGAGATCATGGCCTTGCAGGTAAGGAGACACAAGTCCATATGTCCTAGGGGCAATAGTTTCTTTTCTTCTACTGTTTATAGTAGTTCCATGAATGCATTTTTTTCGTACTAATGGGGAGAAACAGAACCTTGACTTGAGTGTGAAGAATGGATAGACAGACAAGCTCAGGGAATAAAAGGACTCTGCATCTTTGCACAAGGGATTTAAGAGAAGGACTAAAGATTTTGAAATCAAAATGATAGTTGGGATAATGTAATGAAGAGAGGGAGTGGCATATTGCAAATAGAACACATGGGGTACAGACATAAGTGCCCAAGTTCAGCTTTCACAAGGGCTTAGACACTTGTGCTTTGTTCTTTGCCTACCAAAGCTTCATTTGTGTCTCCAGACAACCCAAAGCTCTGAGCAGCAGTAAATTGCACCCACAGGTATGGCTACCCTAGGTGCTGCAGAAGACCTGGTGCTCTTGGATGAAGCATAACCAAATGTTGCTCTTTTCTAGGGCTTTAAGCCCAGAAATTTTACCTTCCCAAGCTGCAAGGACTGAGTGATTCACCAGCAGCACTAGAGAGCTCTAGCCAACAGGATGAACAGGCAAAGACAACCCAAATTGTTAGTTTAGTGCATGCAAAAGGACCTTCAAAAACATGACACTTGTGACTGCCAATAGCATCTTCCAGATCCTTTAATGCCATGAGAAGAAGCACATATTGCTCATGATCCAAGTACTGCTCCTAGACAAATGGTGGTGGGTCAACTCCTGCTCCTGTTCTTGCAGGTTACAATGCCTGGAGAGGCTTCTGTGGGCTCTCCCAGCCTCAAACCCTAGAAGAATACGCTGAGGTTCTTGGCAATTCGAAACTGGCCAAGAAGTTCATGGATGTGTATGGGACACCAGATAACATCGACCTCTGGATTGGGGCCATTGCAGAGCCCTTAATTCCTGGGACCAGAGTTGGACCTCTCCTGGCCTGCATCATTGGCACCCAGTTCAGGAACCTGCGGGATGGAGACAGGTAGGAAGTTCTGAGTGCCAACATTCCCTGGGAAATTTATTGGGGGGGTAAATGTTGCCATTTCGTGCCACACACTAATTCAACCCATCTCCAACACCCCCGTGAGGCTCAGGCCTTGAGTTTAGCCCAGTTGCCAAAGGACTCTTTTTTTGCAGCCCCTGCCTCCAGATCCATGTGGTTGAGGAGCACCAGCTGCAGGCCATGGGTGATCTGCAGTGGTCTGTGACATTTGCTCCCAGAGGCACAAAAGGCTCTTCCTAGCAGCCTGGTGAATCCTCTTTCCAAAAGACACCTCTTTCCAAAGGGTTGTGCCAGTTGCCTGGGGAATCAAGGTGGAACTGAGCAGAGACTCACCTTGGTCAGGTTCTCCTCTTGGCAGTTAACCAAAGACTATAAACACCTCCTGAAAATCTCATTGCAGATTCTGGTGGGAGAACCCAGGAGTTTTCACTCCACAGCAGTTGGAAGCACTGAGAAGAATCACAGTGTCCAGGGTGTTCTGTGACAACACTCGTATCAGAAAGGTACCCAAGGACGTGTTCAAGATCAACAATTACCCTGAGGACTTTGTGGACTGTGAAGAGATCGATGCAATTGACCTCTCACCCTGGAAAGATGAACCTTGGAGTGGCACAAAAGGTACCAGTGCTCTGAGGTCTGACAAAAACAGTAAATGCATTACAAGGTCACCTCCATGCCTAAAGAAATAGTTACCACAGTGACTCTGCCCCCAAAGAGATGATGATCATCCATTCAGAGGTGCTGTTAGCTGTATCTCCATGCAATCCATGCCCTTCATCATCCCTATTATCCTGTTCAACAGATGGGGAATCCCTGAAAATCCAGGCTGTTCTGGCCTTTGGAATGTGTCCTTCTCTAAGTACCTTATTCCAGGACAACCCTAGTCAATTGGAATTAGCCAACCTGCTCCAAATTCTTTGCTGCTCTAAGTCCTTGCTCTCCCCTTGCCTTCCCTAAAGCAGTTTAAGGTCTCTCAGGAGTAGTTTTGACACTGACACCAGTAGTTCAACACATATAGGCAGAGATTGTGATGTGCCACAGTAAAACAGTGTCTTCATATGAGTTATGAACACTCACTGTGTCCTACATATGCACTTTGGCGTGAGGTCTCCATAGATGTGGGAGGACAGAGACTTGCAGGATGGTCTGGATTAGATATTTTGCCTTCTGGCAACACATTTATGGGTGTTGTCAATACCTGGGGATCACCTACTCTGTCCTCCTGCATGGCACAGAGCATCTCCATGCAGTTCCTTGTTGAGTCTGATTAACTACTGAAGACACTGTTGTGTCAGGCAGACACTTGGACTTGATGGAAAGGCTAAATGATGGTGATTTCACCCCATTTTTAGGACTGACACCAACTCACCTTCTCCCTAAACAATAGACTTTCTCATTTCTCTTCTTATCATAGTCTTATGGTCACTAAAATATGCTGAGCTGCTTCCTGGAGCTCTTTCATGCCCAGGCTGGGAGGGAGCTGAAGGGAACCCAGAGAGAGTGAAATTCCAAGGTGTTAAGAGCAGCTGTTAAAGGTTTAACCTTTTCAAGTGCCAAGAAATTACCCCCAAGACACTGATCCTAAAAGATCTGATGTCACCAGAGGTACCTGTTGACCTGGCTGGAAGCTCTGTGGTGTCTCAGAGATGCAAGGATACAGCAATGACAAAAATGTGGGGACAAATAATGTGGCCAGGAAGGATTTTCAGCTTCTCAGTAGCTTTTTCTGCTTCATTGACAGGTTCTGCTGATGAGGCCAGTGGTGAAAACCCCTAACCCACCTCAGTGGCACTGAGCTGCTCTTGGGAAGCTGCTGCCTGGCCATCAGGCTCTGCTGGCTGCTGTTAACTGAACCTCAGCATGTGGTTTCCCAGGGGAAGCTCAAGACTAAGTCAACTATTTCCTGTAATGTGATTTTTTTATATCATTTATTTCTAAAAACCTCCAGTAATGCAAGTCTCCAGCTGGAAGGGCAATGACATTTTGGGTTCTGTTGCCTTAAAAAAGAGGATTTATGACTCTCTAAAAGTGTAGTTAAGCCAAATGTTTTACTTCCCACCCTGACAGGGTGTCAGACCTGGAGGTTGGTGTACTTACATTTCAGAATCAAACTCCTCATCCTTTGTACCTGCTCAGAAATCAACATATTTATGTGACCTTTACCAACACTTTCCTTATCTCCTTGTTCTGCACAAGAGCCAAAGCTGTTTAGGCTGTTTCTACTCAGCAGTGAGATTTCAGTCTCTGAAGACACTGGAGCATGGCAGCTGCATCCTGAGGCCTAGGCACATCTGTGACTGTAAACCTCTGTGGTTTGGGTGTTCTGGGCAGGAATAAACACATCACATGCACTTGTCTATGTTTGGCATCAATTACAGGCTGGGGCAGAGTGACTGGAAAACTGCTCAATGGGAAAGGACCTAGTGGTGCTGGTCAACAGCAGCTGAACATGAGCTCAGATGTGCCCAGCTGGGCAAGAAGGCCAATGGCACTTGGCTTGGATCAGCAACAGTGTGGCCACAGGACCAGGGAAGTGATTGTCTCTCTGGACTTGGCACTGCTGAGGCACCTCAAGCCCTCAGGCAGCCCAAGGGCAGTTTTGGGTCCCTCATGACAAGACATTGAGCAGCTGAATTGTGTCCAGAGAAGGGAATGGAGCTGGGGAAGGGGCAGGAGCACATGGAGTGACTGAGAGAGCTGTTGGGGCTCAGCCTGGAGAAAAGGAGGTTCAAGGGAGGACCTTATCACTCTCTACAACTCCCTGAGAGGTAGTTAGAGCCTTCTGGTTGGGCTCATCTCCCAGGGAACAAGGGACAGGATGAGAGGAAACAGCCTCACGCTGTGCCAGGGGAGGTTTAGGTTGGACATCAGGAAGAATTTCTTCACAGAAAGGGCTGTCAGGTTTTGGAATGTGCTGTCCAGGGAGGTGGTGGAGTCACCATCCCTGGGAGTGTTCAAGAAATGACTGGACATGACACTTAGTTCTCTGGTTTGGTTGTCAAGGCGTTGTTCAGTCAAAGATTGGGCTTGGAGGTCTTTTCCAACCTCAATGATTCTGTGATTCTGTGATTCTGTGTGTTAGAATCATTAAGGCTGGAAAAGGCCTTTAAGATCAAGGCCAGCTGTTAAGATAAATAGTAGGTCCACTACTAACCATATCCCCAAGTGCCACATCTACATGTTAACTGAACACTTTCAGGGATGGTGATTCCATCAGGGCATGATGATTCCATCAGGGCATGGCATGGATATTCCTGCTCTTTACCTCTGGTTTCTGAGTCTTCAGGCATGTTCCTCTTGCACTTTCAGGATCTGCCCAACCACTGAAAGCAAACCCTAGCTTTGCTTGGAAGGAAGGCTAAGAAACACAAAGGAACCACCAAGCCCTGCAGACACATGTAAGGGCTTTAATTCCCCTCTCCCAAAGCTGCCTTGGCTTCTGCCCTTGTGGCAGAGATACCTCCCAAATCCTCCCCATGGACAGAGGTAGGAAATGCTGCCTTCTTGTGAGTGTGCTTCTGGGGTGATGTGGCAGCCTCTAAACCCCAAGGCAGCCACTTCTTCAGGCAGAATAGTCTCAGGCTTGGGATAAATGCCTCTGCCTTGTTGGCTTTGAGTAGGAAAAGGTGATGATAAGCAGAGACGATCACAGGAGAGGTCCAGCTCTGCCTGGGTCCAGCAGCAGAGATGTTCTCAGCGTGATGATTACACAGCAAGGTCCACCTGCCCATCATGTGTCTGTCCATGCTGGTGGCACAGTTCTCTAGAAGGAACCTGCCAACACTTTCACCACCTCCACGTAGAAGCTTCTCTTCCTTGATGGATGTTTTACTTGTCTCTGGTACGGCAGGGATAAAATCCATGGGCGTCTCTGCTGCCAGACCTTCCTGTGCTTGCCATTCATGCCCTCCCCCTCAGCTGTGGCACACAGAGCTGGGAGTTGGGATCACTGATGGGAAGCTCCATTCGTCATTCCTGAGATTCCTTGGTAGGTGGTCACCATGGAGTCACGGACCTGCTCGGTGAGCTTGGCAACATCGTCCGGGCCCAGACCCAGGGTCTGCACTTCTGGCAGGACCTGGATGATGAGTTTGCCTGGAAAAGGGAGACAGGAGGTGAGAGAGAGGGAGGAAAATATGTGGGTGGTGTAGAAGAGCAAGAGAAGATGTAGCAAGGGGGTTGGTGCCTGCCAAGGAACAAGGCAGAAGCAAATGGAAATGCCCTTAGTCACACACCAGGAGCTCAACCATGTCCTAGATGCACACAGCAAAACCCAAACCAGGCTATTCCCATCCACAGGTGGGAGATAAATATGGAAACAGGTGAATCTCTCCACAAATCTAATGCAATGTTTCATATAAAATGAGTTTCCAAGAGTGGGAAGACCTCAGGGTCTAGACCACAGCAAAGGAAAGATGTCTAATACAACACATCCAAACTGGGTGTGCTCTGAGCTAACAAATTCAGCAGAGTTCCTCTCTCCAGAAACAGGGATGAGGGGAATTGTGTCCAGGATTCCGTAGTGTGTCAGATTCCTCTGGGGAAGCACCTAAGCAATGCACTGGTGCAAATGGGATGAATGTCCTGGGGAACTGTCATCACTCTCTTCTGCTCTGGCACCTTGTTCTAGCCAGCAGAGACAAGATCCTGCCTGCACAGACACCTGACCCTCCTGGGGATCTGGGGAGTGTCTGTGGGATTCTCTAAGGTACTTGCATGCCTTTACATGTGAGCTGGGAAAGGAGATCCAGGAGTTCTGGAAGCAGAGCCATGGGAGGGAGACAAAACTGAGGTGTATACAAGAGCTGTTTCACAGCGGTTTGGAGAAGAGCTTAGAGCTCAGCTAACTGTGGGATTAGAGGTCAGCTAACCATGAACCCCTGGGGTGAGTGAGATTGTTATAAAGACAAATGTACATGCAACAGCAAAAGGTCATTCCTAAGAAGCTCAGGGATTTTGTGGAATCTTTGTCCTTGGAGCTACTCCAAACTTGGCTGGACAAGGCACAAAGTAAACTCATCTGTCTGTAAACTCATTTGGCTTTGATTAAAACACAAGGTTCAGCTCCTTCAGAGATGCCTCCCCAGGGTATTATTCCCTGAGTTGCCAAATCATCTGAGCAGGGGGATGTGGTGGGGAAGGAGCAGGGTAGAGGAGTACCCGGGGAACAATTGCAGTGCCAAAAGGCTTTTGTGTGTGGGGAACAGAGAGAGTTCCTACTCATCTTTCACCCAGAAGGTGAAAGCTGAGCAGGAACTGCCAATGCAGTCTTTATCCTTTGCACTCCTCTCCCTTCCAGGAGTCTGTCTGCGAGGGAGTGACTACACCCAGACAGCAGTGGGAGGAGAAGGAATTTAAGGAGCAAATCCTCCCCTTAGGAGACAGCAGGGTTGGCCTGGGGAAGGCTGGGAAGAGGCAGAAGCCAATTTTGGGGTGGGTGGCAGCAAAAGGAGTGGAGGAACAAGATGGGTTACTTTTCCCTGCTGGAATTTGTAACATCTTTTGCTGCATTTTCCTTCTTAAGCCCCAGATTTGTGTCATTTCTCCCCCAGATAATGTTACCAGTGACCAGCAGAAATCTTCGGCACCATAAATGGCTGAAACTGGGAGAAGACACCCTCAGGGTGACTTGCTGACAGCTCCATGTTTGCTTTTGTTTCCCAACTCTCCAAGTACCTGCAAAGATCCCTCCCCATGGTGTTAATCCAGAGATCCCAGAGCAGGGCTCTGTTGGATCAGTATGGGGAGGGAACAGGCTAGAGGAATCCCTACTCATGGCCCTATCCATCCAAGGGCAGCATGGTGGGGCCAGAGGAAGGACCTGCCCCAGGATTCTCCTGTTCCTCTAGGTTCCCTCAGATGAGAATTGGACAAACCATGAGAAATCCAAGAGGAGAGGCAAAAATGATGCCTGAAATCTTCCATTCCCTCCCAAGAAGACAGAAACTGCTGTTGTCTAGCTTCCATCTCCACATCCCATGTGATGCCCACCCACCTCATAGCTCCAAGACCTGAGCTCATACCAATACCCAACTCATTCTTTGCCTCAAGTCATCCTCACCTGGTGTAAATCTCTTCTCCTTCTGGTGGTAGAAGCTGTAGTAGGAAGACAACACAACAGGAACAATGGGGACCTGGAGGGAGACAGCTCCAGTGAATATACACATCTCCCCACTCCTACCCACAAGTGCAACTGGTGTTTTCAGGTGAATCCTGCACCTCGCTGATAGTTATCCCAGTCAGCTTCACAGCAGACAGGCAGAAGGTTCCAAGGATCTTTAGATCATTTAACTGTCCTCACTGTTGGGTTTTGCATGTTCATCTCTGTATTTAGGCCAACAATCATTGATTGCCAAATCAGCATGTAGAGACCAGCTCAGCAGAAACTCCTCTGAGCAGGTCCAGGCCTTTTGTCAAGGTTCCCCCACTCTTTTCCCAAGCTGTCATGAAGCTTTTCCACTTGTCCCAGAAACAGTCCCTTCCCATGCCACCTGCAAACTCCTTTGAGCTCCTGGGTGCATGCTGGATCCAAAGGCAAGCCAGGGAGCAGGAGCTTGGTTTGCTGGTGGCCCATGGGGGGTAAATGAAACCCCAAAGGGCAGGAGGAAGGTTGGGCTTACCTGGGCTTTCACAGCCAGCTGGAAGGCTCCACGTTTGAAGGGCAGCATGGAGCCACCATGATTGCGAGTTCCTTCAGGGTAGACCAAGACACACACCTGCAGGAGGGAGAAGACATTGAGATGGAAGGACCTCCATGGACTACTCTAAGCCACAGCATAGGCATGTCACCCTGGGACTGATCTGTGTGCTCCTGACCATGCAGAGACATAGTCTTCCTCCACTTCATGGGCACACAACACACTGAACCCACCAGGGATGTTCTGCTCAGGCCCAGCCCAGAGGCAAAGGTCTCTTTCCACCCACACCAGGGCTGATGTTTTCCAGTGGCTCCTCCCCACTCACATTGTCCTTGTGCAGGGATTGTGCCACCTCTGACAATATGTTGATAGACTCTTCCCTCTTCTTTCTGTCAATGAAGACAACTCCTCCAAGCCAACAGGCCAAGCCAAAGGTGCCCATGTAGAGGATTTCCTTCTTTGCAATGATTACACAGCGACTGGGTAATACCTGCATCATCACTGGAAGGGGAGAACAAGGACAGGACAAGTTGTCATCTGCACTGAGGGTTCCTCTGGAGTCTGGGCTCCATCCCTCTGCTCTGGGAGATGCCATGCCTGCAGCTTCACATCTGGGAAGGAGCTTCTGGGGCTCACCAGAGCAGCCCCTCAGGTAGAGGAGGACTATTACTGGCACTGAGGGAGAGCAACTATGACATTGCTGTGGGCCACTGAGTTTTGTCCTCATTCCTTTGGAGAGGGTGAAGCTTATAAATACCTCTGATATCATGGAGCTCAGCCCTGGATCCAATATCCTGGAGATCAGCCCTGGCTCTAATACCCTGGAGAACAACTCTGTCTCCAAGACCCTGGAGATCAGCCCTGATTCCACTGCCCTGAAAAATAACCCTGATTCCAATACCCTGGAGATCAGCTTGATGCTGGCTGGAAAAGGACCATGTAGCAGTCACTCCTACCCCTCTGTACTTCCCTCCCCACCTCTGGGGGCAGGAGCAGGAGCAGGATCACCACATACCCAGAATGTCAAGGGAGGTCTGATGGTTCAGCACCATGACAAAAGGTTTCTTAGACCTCAGGTGCTCCTTGCCCTTCACCACTATCTGGATACCAAAGATGTATTTGATTGGCAGGATCATTGCACTCAAAATCCTGGAAAAGAGGAGCAGATATTAGCCAAAGACATGCTAAAATTGGGGTAAAGGGACCAGTTTGTCCAAACCAGGTCACCTCATGGACTGCTCCTGCAGCCTGTTGTGCACAGAGCCAGATCTGCCCCATGGCTTGGAGAAGAGCAGTTCTGCAGCTTAGCATTTCAATAGAGAAGACAAAGACCCCTAGCATGTTCCCTTCAAGCCATACTAGACCTGTGGCCCAGCAACTAGAGCTACAGAAGTTCCATGAATCAATATCCAAACTCACAACACAGGTTTGGACTCTGCTGAATGGGGAATTTAGGTTGCAATAAACCTGCACTGAATTCTAGCTGTGGAAAGAGAGGGATTTGCCTCTAGGATGCAATTCTGGGAGCCATTGTTGAAGAGAAATTGGTAAAATAAAGAAAACACCAAAAATCAGGCACCAAAGTGAACAACTGAAAAAATTCCTCAAAGCAAAATGCTGATGCTCAGTTAGGAGAGATGAATTCCCACCGGAGCACATGATAATGGAGTAGTAAATTCTCTCTAGGCAGCATTTTAGGTGGCTCCAAGCACCACTGGTGCTGGTCACACCTGTGCACACACCACACAACCTCCAGGTGAGTCTACAGCTTGTTGTGGAGAGAGGGGACAGGCTGAGACACTGCCAGGCCTGGGGCACTGGGCTGTGGTGGGGACAGCAGTGACAATGCAGTGCCAGCACTGCACTGTGGTGGTGTCTGTTGTGCCTGCTCAGGATAGAGTTGAGAAAGAGAAGATCACTTGCAGTGGCTTTCTCAACACAACTTAGAAAGGGAAAACCATGGGGAGGAGAAAATGCAGCTCCAAAGACCAGATAGAAGAGCTTAAATCTAGCCAGCAAGTTATTTCAACTGTACAGCACATTCAGGTGGTTGCCATTACCTAGTCTGGCAAATCTCAGTCACCTTTCATGTCCTTTCCTATGTTATATCAACTCAAACACAATCCTGACCCCACAGCCCTGTCACCTCCCCACACCAACACACAGCTAATTCCTCCCTGCCCCAGCACAGCTCCAAAGGAAAGCACTGGTTAGAGTGGTCTCTCCCAATGCTCAGAGCAGAAAGAAGCCACAGCCAACTTACTTGAGGTTCTCCACGTTCCTGCCACGAGGAAGACTGAGGACAATAGACACAATGCTGACAGTGAAGACCCACAACTTATAGAAGGTCATCTTGCAGAAGAATCTGAAGGCAGGTTTCACCTGGTAAAGGACTAGAAAAGCCAGGAACACACAAGTAAATGGGTAATGAAGAAGCAACAGCTCCATCCTTCCAGCACAGTCAACCAGAGAGTGTTGCCCAGAGCAGTGAGTGAGTCACGAGCACCTGATGATGTGAAACAGAGTTGAGACTCCCTCAAGCAGCTACATGTGGGTGGTGCAAGGCTGGAAGGAGGTTTGGGAGCAGTAATTCAGCAGGGCTGTGCAAAGCTGAAGTGGCTGGGGGAAGCTGGTTGAGCAAGGACACTATGGAGGAGTTGGGGCAGGAGGGGCAAATACAATGGCAAAGCTGCCTGTGACAGGGTGTGTGGCTAGGGGCTGGCACAGGCTTGGAGAGCCAACCAAGCAGAGGTTGGTTCAGAAGGGCTCTGGGAATAGAAACTCTGAGGACTTTTAATAAAATCTCTAATGTGAGCGAGTTTATGGGGATAGATTGAAAGAGGAAATTTAGGTTAGATCTTAGGAAGTTTTCCCTGTGGGGGTGGTGAGACACTGGCACAGGTTGCCCAGGGAGGCTGTGGCTGCCCCAACCCTGGCAGTGTTCACAGTCAGGTTGGAGGAAAGCCTTGATCAACCTGCTCTGGTGGAAGGTGCCCCTGCCCAGGGCAGGAGGTTGGGGCTGGATGATCTCTGAGCTCCATCCCAACTCCTTAACATACTATGAAACTATGATAAACTGGGATGTGTTGGACAGCACAGACCCTGCTCAGGGCAGATGTGGTTGCCCCATCCCTGGAAGTGTTCCAGGCCAGGTTGGATGAGGCTTGGAGCAACCTGGTCTAGTGGAAGGTGCCCCTGCCCATGGCAGGAGGTGGAACTGGATGATCTTTGAGGTCCTTTCCAATCCAAACCAGTCTGGGATTTTGTGATTCTATGGCCCCAGTGAGTATGGGAAA
>NW_008673068.1:13864-45171 GCF_000695815.1 Acanthisitta chloris
GACATGAAGCCATAATAAAACTATGCCATTCCCAATTCGCCTCAGATCTTATACAAAATTTAGGCTTCAAACCCACAGATTCCAACATCCTCAGCTGTAATTCTCCTCTTTTGCAAGGCTTCCTGGCACCTGGATCCATCATACTTCCATTTCCCAAGCACTCAGCGCTTGCCTAACCTGCAAGTTGTTTTCAGAAACTCCAGCTCTAACGAAGCTCTCTGTTTCCAGACTGTGTATCTATGGCCAGTTGACTCCCTTTTGCCCCTGGGTCTTTGCACCCTTCCCAGAACTTGGCTCAATTGAAGGGAATCCAAGACAGGGAGAGGAGAGGCTTCTTCACACCATGAGCTTTCATCAGGCACCTTTAATACATCTCCTATTCCCCAGCTCTGCTCTGGCACACATTGGCCAGAGGGGAGAGGAGGAGGCAGGGAAAGTGATCTAATCATAGAATCATAGTATGTTAAGGGGTTGGAATGGAGCTTAGAGATCATCCAGTGCCAGCCCCCTGCCCTGGGCAGGGACACCTCCCACCAGAGCAGGTTGCCCAAGGCTTTAGCCAACCTGGAATGAACACTGCCAGGGTTGGGGCATCCACAGCCTCCTTGGGGCATCCACAACATCCCTGGGCAACCTGTGCCAGTGTCTCACCACCCCATTTCCCTCTTTCAGTTTCTCCCCATTACTCCTTGTCCTTTCACTCCAGTTCCTAATCTGGTGGGAAAAGGCTAGGAAAATTGTCCTGTTCACGGTGAGTAAATGAAGCTCAGAAGAGCACATATTGCTGTCAGCCCAGCAATGGGTGAGAGGGAAGAGTTGGTGAAGTTAAAGATCACAGCTGACTGCCAAATGCAAAGCAATGTCTTCAGGACAAGCTATGAGGACTGGATTCTGCAATGGGAGTGATTCCCACTGGACATTTCTGGCATAAAAAGCCCCACTGGAACAGATTGGAACAAGTGCAGGGGCAGCACTGAGCTCTGCTCTGTGGGACAGTGACAGGACATGGGGAATGGCTGGAGCTGTGTCAGAGGAGGGTTAGGGTGGATATCAGGCAAAGGTTCTTCCCCCAGAGGGTGTTTGGGCACTGAACAGCTCCCCAGGGCAGTGGTCACAGCCCCAAGCCTGACAGAGCTCAGGGAGTGTTTGGCCAATGCTCTCAGGCACAGGGTGGGTTGTTGGGGTGTCCTGTGCAGGGCAAGACTTGGACTGATGATCCTTGTGGAACCTTTCCATGGAAATATTCCATGTTTCTCTGACTTACCAAAGGGCAGGGTGTTGGGACTGCTCAGGACCAAGGCCCACATCAGCCACAGTCTTCCAAGGACAAACACTAATGGGAACTCACCAGTTACTACTCAGTTAGAGACATAGACATTGATACTAAAAACTTCTGAGGGATTCCAGAATAAACATTATATCCAGGATAAACTGTATTTATGATGCCCTGGCTGCTGCTCCATGCTAAATCCATGTACCACTCAGTTTTCCGAGACACAGATTAGCTTTGGATCCTTGTTTATGAGCTAAGACATGGCTGGACATGTTTGTAATGACAGAAGGGTTTTTACAAGCAAAGGTGTTCTGACTCATGAAGGGTAATGCAACAGGCTGGACCAGGATTTGCATCCATGGGGTAGTGCACAGCCCAGCCAGGTGAGCTCTGGCTGGAAAGTAAACTAGTTTATCTCTGTAAATCCCAGAACTGAGGTGGGAAAGGACACCTGGAGATCTCTTGATGAAGGTCTTTTATTGCTGGGCTCCATCCCACTGGAAAGGCTTCAGGCAGAGTAAGCAAATGACAACAGCCCAAATGCTGCAGGCAGGAAAAGCATAAACACAGGGGAAAAAAAAGGACTAATCCATCTCAGCAGCTTCCCAAATCCAGAATTCTGGGGAATCCTTGGTGTTCAGCATTGGAAGTCACCAGAATCTTCTTCTAGAGGAGAGAAAAAGCAATGGACAGAAGAGAAATAGTTATGGAAGAATGAACAGAAGAGAAAAGGACCTGCCATAATTCCCTGTTACCTTGTGTGATTGATTTCCATAGGCTAAACTGGAAAAGAAGGATCAATAACTGGGATTAGGATTGTGGCAGGGTCTGACTGTCAGAGGAAAGGAGGGATGCTGTTTGGTTAGGAAAAGGCACTGGGCAGCCTGTCTTTCCTAAGGGAGAGCCACTCTCCCCTGCATCTGCTTCCCAGGGATTCCAGAGAGAATTTTGGCCTCTGAATTCTACAGATCCTGAAGGCATCTGAGGGCAATGCTGTAAATATAGGCAAAAACTAGTCAAGCAGAGATCAAACTCCACAATCCCTTCCATAGAGTGGGAATCTGTTCAAATACAGAGCTGCTTTTGGCCTGAGCAGGATGTGCTTGCAGAGAGCTCAGAGCTGTCAGACCTAGACAGGCAGATCAGCCTTCCCAATCACAAAATCAGCTTCCCAGGCAGGAAAGCACAGGAACTGATGATGAAGAACTGAATTGGAAAGTCCTTCAATCATAAAAACTCCCAGAATTCCAACTGAGGCAGGCTGGAAGGGACCACAGTGGCTCATCTGGTCCCACCTCCCTGTTCAAGCAGGGCCAGCCCAAAGCACATGGCTCAGAATTGTGTCCATTGCCTTTTGTCCCATTGCTGTCCCCCATGGAGCAGAGTCTGATCCACCTTCTGACACCTCCTGCAGGCACTGACAGACACTGATGAAGTCCCTCTCAGTGTCTCTTCTGGAGGCTGAACAGCCCCAGCTCCCTCAGCCTGTCCTGGTGAAAGGGAATCCCAGACTAGGACACTTGGTTGTCTAGCAATGCCCATGCTGGAAAATCTGCATTTTGGAGGAGCTACTCAATGCACCTGACTAAATGGAGTATCTAAACCTGTGCTAGAGCTGGCCCTGGCACACAGCTCCAGCCCTGGGTTAAGCCTCAGGGTCTGGTTATCTCCTGTGTCTGAGGCAGGAAGGTTGGAAGGTTGAGGTTGGAAGCTCCTACCTTGCTCCTTGTTGCTCCTTGACTTCCAGGCCCTGAGGTCCAACTTTGGGATGTGTCTGCAGCTCACAAAGCCATGGGGGTACCTGTTAGCCCTGAAGATGTGCCTTGAAACCTTAGTGATGTGAGTGTTGTCACATATGATTCGTGACAAGGAGACTTTGGCCAGTGCATGGCGTTGCTGAGGGGTGAAAACCCCAGGGTTCTCCCACCAAAACCTGCAGGAGAAAGGTGAAGACACAACAGATTTTTGCCTTCACATCCACAATTCCTGCAAACATTATTTCCCATTAGCACCACCAGCACATTTATTTTGCCAAAAGCAAATGGTTCTTCTGTAGTCTGGCTGTTATTTCATCCCCTTACTCACCAGCTGGAGAATTTAACTTGCTTTTGGGGGGCTATGGACATAAAATAAAGATGCAATTAAATTCATTGCCTTGTGTTCCCTCAAATGAGGCACAGGCACCTTCTTTCCAACAGCGAAGGCTGCACGGGCTGGAACCAGCCCTAGAATTACTCAAGTTTGTAAAACCAGTGTTAATTTCCATGATTTCTAGATTAATTTTCATGATTTCTAGATTTCTAGACTGTTTGCCTCTAAACATCCCATACTGGAGGTTGAGCACATGCTAAGTCTTTCTAGGCAGAACTGTTTCCCAGAGCCATGAGTTGTGATCCCTTTTCCAGGCAATATTCCTGGCAGGGATAGGGTAATTGCTTCAGAAATGCAGCTTCAAATGGAGCAACTGCTTCTCCTGAAACCCCTCAGCAACATCAAGGAGAAGGAGGAGGAGGAGGACTTCGGGTATGTTGAAAGGTCAATGTTGCTGAGGTGATTTAGGCTGACAAGAAACCCCAACTCAGCCACATCTCAGGGCAAGCAAAGACCAAGCACTAGTATGTGTCACCACAGCGTTCCAGCTCAGAACTGGGGTGGAAAGGAAAGAAAGGGAAAGAAGGAGTGAGAAATCACCTCCAAGCCCCTCTGAGAGTTGCAGAAGACACTGTGATGGACACAGCTGTGTCCTGCAAGCTCAGGAGATGACAGAGCAGTCACTGTGAGGGGACAGGGGTGCTGTTTGGACTGAGCTGGGACTCAATCAGGAGAGAATATTTCATATCCCTGAGTCCCTGGAGGTGTGTTAGTGCTTCAGCAGCACCCCTTGGTCTGCAGGCAAAGGTTCAAAGCTACCCAAACTACGAGCCACCAGGAGCCACTGCTGCCAGTGCTGTCAGCTACTTGGGCTGATTACACCTGACAGATGTTTCTCTAATTGGTGAAGTCAATCCATGTAGATCCTGGTTTTCCCACCTTGAGAGCTGTACCTGTTATTCTGGTGAAGATATTTCTATGTCTCCCTTCATGAAGGATTGAGCTGCTGTTTGAACACACAGTACCTTGGGCAACCTTGAGACCACTGAAGTGAGGGAGGAAAGGAGCTCAAACACACACACTGGATGGGAAACATCAGCATGGAGAAGGGCAATCCAGTCTGCACAAGTAATGAGTGGTGGTGGAAAGGCTGGGAGGGAAAACACTTGGCTGGGAAGAGATCTTAGTCCAGGATCTCAACCATCAGACAGGGAATAAGAACATCACCAGAAAGGGAAAGAAACACTTGCAGGAGCAACAAACTACTGGAAGAGTTTCCAAATCTGCGTGAAATCTGCATCAACTCCAACCTCCCTCTGTCCCTTGGGGTTGGAATGCCCAGATTCCATCTCACCTGTCCCCATCCCGAATGTTCCTGAACTGGGTGCCAATGAGACAAGCCATGAGAGGCCCAACTCTGCCTCCATTCACAAAGGGCTCTGCAAGGGCCCCAATCCAGATGTCAATGTTCTTGGGTGTCCCATAGAGTCGTAAGAACTTCCTTGCCAGCTTCTGATTCCTCAGCACTCGACCAAGTGACTTCACTCCAGAAGGCTGGGAGAGCCCACAGAATTGTCTCCAGGAGTTATAACCTGCAAGGAGTTGGGTACCAGAGCAGACAGGTCAGGAATGTATTACTCCCTCCTGGAAAGTTTTTTCCTCTTTCATTAAGTTGGGACACAAGTAGGAGCCCAAAATATTTAAAGCATTCTATGTTTCTATTAGTGCCATTGACTTTCCAGTTCTCCAGGGCCATGTTTGCAGGTGATCTCTGCTGGTGGGAGTTGCTCCACCACCTTCTAGCAATGTTTTGTTCCACTCAGCAGGGCTGTGCAGAGCCATGCTGTGTCCCAGACAACTCCCTGGTGATGGGACCAAGGAGCTATGGGAGATCCCTACCCTGCTGAAGCTGCAGCAGAGCCAGAGGAGTGACCCCAGCAAAGGACACTTGTGATCAGGCATCTCATCCTATGTGTGTGTGGCTGCTCCTCACCTGTGCTGTGGGGGCTCAGATGAATGTCCAGGGATTGTCTAGTGGCTGTGCCACCTCCCCTGTGACCAAGGAACACTGCAGGAGCTCAGGGAACTACAGATACCTTCAGCCAGAGACATAGGAGAGACATCAGCAATCCTGTGACCTGATCACACACTTGGATGCATTGCAAAGCTTCCAACTGAGCTTCAAACCTGTGAATCCAACTCACTTCTCATCACAGGTTCAACGTGATCCCTATTGCATCTCCTGGCACGCAGCAGCTCTGGGTGCTTACATCAGCCTAATAACACTGTTGAGCAATGACAGGTGTAAAGTCCTGTCAACAATCTATTTCTCAAGACCAGTCTGCAATGCCATTACACTGGTTTTGCACCTTGCAGAGCCCTGAGAGAGGTTCTGACATGCCTTTTTTTTCTGAGACACAGTCTTTGGAGAGAAATTCCAATGAGCTTTTCCTTATATATTGCAATCTGCTCTTCCAGACACATGTAGCTAGGCAGCCCTGGGCAACCTGTGCCAGTGTCTCACCACCCTCACAGGAAAAACTTCTGCCTAATATATCATCTAAATTTCCCGCTTTTCATTTCTCCCCATTACCCCTTGTCCTGTCCCTGCAGTTCCTAACCCAGAGTCCCTCTGCAGCTTCCCTGGAGCCCCTTCAGCTCCTAGCAGGTTGCTCTGAGGTCTCCACAGAACCTTCACTTCTCCAGGCTGAACAGCCCCAACTCTCTCAGCCTGTCCTTGTAGGGAAGATGCTCCAGTGCTCTGATCAGCTTTGTGGCCTCCTCTGGCCTTGCTCCAACAGTTCCATGTCCTTCTGCTGTTGGGGACACCAGAGCTGTGTGCAGCACTCCAGGTGGGTCTCAGCAGAGCAGAGGGGGAGAATCACCTCCTTTGACCTGCTGCCCACACTGGATGCAGCCCAGGATTTGGTTGGCTTAATCTCAGCCAAGCATGGGCTGGAGATGTTTCTCAATGCTCAAACATAGAAGTGCCTGATCTCCACTAGTTTTTCCTTGGAAATTCTGCTTCCACAGCCAACTTACCTGGTAGGCCATGATCCCTGCTGCGCTGCATGTTAAGTGCAGGAAGATCAAACCCAATTCTTTCCACCTGCTCAAACAGCCGATCCCGGAGCTCATCCACCACCATTTGCTTCTGTGTCATCAGCTTGGCCTGATTAGCCATCAGGCTCCTGAGATAGGGATCAATCCCACCTGGAATTGTGATAGAGGGACATGAAATCAGGCAGGGACGTCAGTGTGTGTGTCTAAGAGGTTGATATTTAATGATGAGGTTCTACCACATGAGGATCATTTTTCCTTGTCTAAAAGAATTCGAAAGAAAATACTTTGAATGAGGTTCTGGAGGCTACAGGAATGAAGTGATTAGACCATGTGCTTCCTAACATGATGGACTGCAGAGAGCAGCTCTGCTGGGAAAACTGCCTGATAGCAAAGGGCATTTAACACATTGAATGCTTGAAATTCAGCTGAAGCAGAAGCTCATCCCAAGAGGGCAGAAAATGAAACCAGCTCCCACTGTATAGCTCCAAGAATGGCTTTACCTTCTTGAATGATCCTCCAGACAGCAAAGAAGGAGGTTCCAAGTGGAATTTCAGGTCTTATGGGCTTGTAATTCTCATTCAAGCGCCCAACAGTCGGGGGAATTGCGGCGTGGGCGAAGCGAAAGGCCAAGGTGAAGACGTTGGATATTCGAGGATCCACAGACTCGTTGTAGCCTCGGTAACGAGGGATCAAGCTCTGGAACCTGCAGCCCAGCAGGAGAGGCAGGTAGTCCCTGTAGGTTATGATCTAGAGGGAAACAAGGAGAGCATGAATGTCTTGGCCAGCAGTTTCTTTGGAAGCAAAGTTCCTGTGGCTCAAGAGCTGCCACAAGGGATTGATGGAGGAACAGATGAAGTTCCCCAGGGCAAACCTTCCTTTCACCTCACCCAGCTGCTCTGACAGTCCAGTGAGGACCTTCTCTGCCACTGTGGAGGGACATTTTTATGCCTTCAGCTTTGTGGCCTTGGTTCAAAGCCTTTTCTGTGCCACTACGACACAGGTGGTGCAGCTCTGGGCACAGACACAGGTCACTTCTGGTTTCTCCTGGTGGATCGCTACACTCTCTAGGAGTGATGAGCTTTGCATGAGCATGTAGTGACCTGCATGAGAGTCCAAAGGGGATACCACTGTGTCAGGGCATCAGGCAGCTCACACACTACTTGTGCCTGATCCACATATCCCTCTGACTGGGATCCTCTGCCCCTTGGTGCTGAGCACTGGGCACTCAGGTGTCCCCAGACATGCTCCTCTCTGCCTCAACACTTTGGCAGGTCAGAGCATGCTGAAAGCTTGCCAAATCTTCCCAAATATTGTCTCCTTGGCCTTTAGGTAGGCACTATTCCCATGAGCCAGGTAGAACTGCACCCTATGTGTCTCAGATGAGAAAGATAAGCTTATCAGTGTTGGCATAGGTGATGACACCACCCACGAAGCTCTGGGAGTCCTCCCACAGCAGAGATTGCCAAACCTGCCCTATGTCTTTCTGGGACATTGAGGAGGAGACACAACACAGTTAAAATAAATAGATAAATTCTGTGTCAGTAGGAGAAAATGGCTTAATTGTCTGGAAACTGCAAGAAGATGAAACCATTGATCTAAACGTGATACCTCCAGGACAATCCTTTGAGTCTCTCCACGTGGCCTTACCCAACAAGTTTATTCAATGATGATATAGTATTGAAATTGACAGTTTTAAAAGCTAAACCATTTTTGATATTCCTGCTTTTTTCAGTTTGTTACGCCAGCTTAGAAGAGAAGTTTCCAATTAGGTCTAAGCACTACCTTTGGAAGCCTCATGTCTCCTCCTCTCATAGGAGTCAACCTTTTCTGTTGGTTGTGAAACCTCTTCTGCCTTTGATGCTGGTCCAAACTGGAAGCTGGACAAGGGACCTTGAGAGGTCCATTCCAAGCACAGAAATACTTCTATGACCCTAGGATCTTGTTCAGACTGAACTTTGGGATGCATCACAGTCCCAAGGGGGGTCTTAGCCCTAGAGCAGTGAGGACAGAAGAACACCATGGTTGGCTGCACCCACCAGCACATGGAGCTTCTTCATACAACCCCAGAATGGTTTGGGTTGGAAGGGACCTGAAAACTCATCTTGTTTCACCCCCTGCTATGGGCAAGGAAACATTGAGAGAAGGAGACACAACCCAGAGGAATTCTAATCCAAATTTCCAGTACCATTTTTATCAGGTACCAAACGCTGCTTAGAAAAACTTCTCCTCTGGCTTTTCTGTCTCTCAAACACAAATGTGCAGCTATTTGTAAATGTAACAGTAGAGAGACAACAAAGACTCAGGGGGACCTTTCTGTGCCTGTTATTTCAGGTATCTCCATGTGATTTCGCTTTGGTTGAAAGAGGCTGATCCTACATCCTACCACGTGGATTCTGTGAGGCTGCAGGCAGAGTCAGGGCAAAAGGAGCTGGTGATTCATACCTGGATCATAGCTCCAAGGATCTTTCGTGCCTCCTGGTAGAGCTTCTCATCATTCCAGTGGGGATTGAGCCTCTTCAGGCTGACAGCCAGGCGGTTGTGCTCCCTCACAAAGAGGGTGTGCATGCAGGCCAGCTCCAGCATCTCGCTCGCCCGAGTGTCACCTATGAGTGTCCCAGGTCAGCAGGATCACACTGCAGTGCCCCTGGCTGTTTCCCAGGTCAGCAGGATCACACTGCAGTGTCCCTGGTTGCAATGGGAATGACCCACTGGGAAGCAGCACAGAGAAAGATCTAGATGTCTTGATATCTGTGTTGTGATGGCTAAGAAACACAGAGGAGAAGGAAACTAAAATCTGAGCCCCAAGGGTTGGACAGCACCAGGGAAAAACCAAATTCCTGCAAACTCAGCATTACAGAGAGATGAGGAAGGTTTGCTTCTATTAAGGATTAGGAGCATTAAGTTAAGGTTAGATACTACAAAAGAGTTTTTACTGTAAGGGTGGTGAGACATTGAAAGATGTTGTCCAGGGAGGCAGTGGGTGCCTCAAAGCTGGCAGTGTTCAAGGTCAAGCTGGATGAAACGTTGCCCAGGGAGACAGTGGGTGCCTCAAGCCTGGCAGTGTTCAAGGTCAAGCTGGATGAGGCCTTGAACAACCTTATCTAGTGAGGAGCTGTCCCTGCCCATGGCAGGAGGTTGGGACTAGATGATCTGTAAGGTCCATTCCATCCCCTAAATTCTAGGACTCTAAGAAGCTAAATGTAGGTGTTCTCCAAGCTCCACTATCACAGAGATATTTGGTTTCACACCTCAAAAGATAAATGGAAATGGACAGTGGGAAGCCACATAGCCAAGGGAGCTCTGCAAGTCAGAAGTTCTCCTTCAAACCAGCTGAAACTGCAGCCAAAGCAAGATGCCAGTCACAAAGCAGCTCTCTGGGGAGTAAAAGTAAAAGCAAAGTGAGTCACGACTTGAAAGGCTGAATCACAAACAGCAGCACAATGAAACACCAAATCCTTTTTCAAACAGCTGGGGCAGGAAACCCCAGAGCAAGCAGGTGAGAAGAGCATACAGAAGCACTCAGAGCAAAGTAAATATGTGGTATTTAGTGCCCTTGTCCCATAGTAAATAGAGGGATTTGCTCTGCCCTCAGTACAGAGCCCTTTTCAGCCCCTCTCAAAGGCTCCCTGTGAGCCACTGCGGAAGGACAGACAATGGCAGCTCTGTGAGGTTTCCATGAGCAGAATGCATCCAGCCAGGGCTTCCAACACAGCTCCAGGAGGAAATGCTGAGCCCTGTTAAGCAAGGGCACATGTAAAATTCCTCCAGTTCTCAGGGACCGGAAAGGTCTCAAATAAGACAGTGAATTTTCAAAGGCTCTTCCAAGCCTGCCTGGACTGAGCACTATAAATGTGTGATGTGTTCTAGCTATGGAACAGGAACTGCTCCTGGGAAGCATCTGATACACCTGCCTGCTCTGCTCCTCACTGGGTATCTGCCTTTGGCCACAGATCCTATGTGGTCCTCACCAAGAAGAGACCTGCATGAAACTGGAGGAGCAGGTGAAGACATGGACCAACAGATGGGACAGAGAAGTGTGAGAGGCTGTGAAGGGAGCAGGAAACACCAAGAGCTTTAAAGGAGGGAGATGGAAGGTAGCATCAAGCAGAGCTTTACCATCAGTCCTACCACCATGTCCTGGTGGTATCCAAGGACCATGAGGGTGTTGTCCAGAGGAGCTTGGGTCAGATATACAGAGGGCCAAGGCTGTTTGGCTGGGGGGGTGGGCTGTGCCCAGGACCAAAGGAATTCTTTTGGGTTGAAGAAGTGGTCAAGAAGATATCAAAAGCATGACAAAGGGTAAATGTAACAGAAAACTGTCCTGAGGGACTGTGCTGCCAGTGCACCTCTAGCCTTGTGGTGGGAACACATCTTCTAAGGTCATCGTGGTCTGGGGTTGGCCTCATTCTGAGTCCAGCTGTGATCTAAGCTCCTCTCACAGTGCAATAGGCACACTGATATGCTGGAGCACATGCAAATGCTTTCTGGAGGTGACCCAGCCCAGCACCTACACACCTGTACCCATCCTGGTGGAATAGAGATATCCTTGGAATGATAAGTATGGAGAAACCATTGTCTTTAGGCCAGGCTGCCACAGCTGTGTCTGCTCAGCTCCACCATGGCACTGGTTCATAGTATGTTAAGGGGTTGGAATGGAGCTTTGAGATGATTTAGCCTCAACCCTCTGCCCTGGGCAGGGACACCTCACACCAGAGCAGGTTGCTCAAGGCTTTAGCTAACCTGGCTGTGAACACTGCCAGGGCTGGGGCAGACACAGCCTCCCTGGGCAACCTGTGCCAGTGTCTCACCACCCCCACAGAAAAATCTTCTGCCTAATATCTGACTTGAATTTCCCCTCCTTCAATTTCTTCCCATTGCCCCTTGTCCTGTCCCTGCAGTTCCTAACCCAGAGTCCCTCTGCAGCTTCCCTGGAGTCCCTTCAGCTCCTGGCAGGTTGCTCTGAGGTCTCCACACAACCTTCACTTCTCCAGGCTGAACAGCCCCAACTCTCTCAGCCTGTCCTCATAGGGAAGGTGCTCCAGTGCTCTGAGCAGCTTTGTGGCCTCCTCTGGCCTTGCTCCAACTGTTCCATGTCCTTTTTCTGTTGGTGACACCAGAGCTGTGTGCAGAACTCCAGGTGGGTCTCAGTAGAGCAGAGCAGAGGGAGAGAATCACCTCCTCGGACCTGCTGCCACACTCCTGTGGATGCAGACAGGTCACCTCTGATTCCGACACTGGAGCTGCTGAGCACAGATGGGACAACTTCACTCCAGGCTTATCATCACAAAGAAGACTTGGAGATAGTGAAAACCTTCTCCTACCTAGCATAGCCTTAGTCTTTCATGATTCGCTCTGCTTCATCTTCTACTTCAATAAGAAACCAACCAATTCAAGAAATGCCCAGTGGAGCTGTACACTCTGGATTTCAGGGTTGGGATGGCAGCACCCACCTTACCTGCCATAAAGCAAGGGATCCGAGCTGCCCCACTGGCCTTGAGACAGGGCTCTTTCCTTATGGGCCCAAAGGGCATGTATGCCTTGCCCCTGTCTGTGAACTTGTGGTTGACAGCCAACAGGCCCAGCTGGCGGCTCCTGTCCCTCAGCCTGTTGGCCAAGGCCACTTCGCTGCCATAGACCACACTGCCATCCAGGTAGGAGGTGAGAGCATTGATCTGGTCCCGGATGGCTCTGCCCTGAGTACAGGTAGGAGCAGAGCGGAAGAAGGGAAGACAATCCCTCCTGTTGCGGATTCGGGGGTCATTGGCTGGGATCTGCAGGGAGGGAACAGGACAATTCATCAGTGGTTGAGAGGGGCAGGAGCTGTGCTGTGATGTTTTGGTGAGACACTGGCACAGGTTGCCCAGGGAGGCTGTGGCTGCCCCAACCCTGCATGATTCTATGATATGATCCATGAGACGAACTAGGCAGGAGGCATCTCACATAGATTATGATCACTCATAAATCCTGATATGATAGAATCAGACTATGTTAAGGGGTTGGAATGAAGCTTAGAGATCATCCAGTGCCAACCCCCTGCCCTGGGCAGGGACACCTCCCACCAGAGCAGGTTGCTCAAGGCTTTAGCCAACCTGACTTTGAACACTGCCAGGGTTGGGGCAGCCACAGCCTCCCTGGGCAACCTGTGCCAGTGTCTCACCACCCTCACAGGGAAAACTTCCTAATATCTAATCTAACTTTCCCTCTTTCAATTTCTCCCCATTACTCCATGTCTTGTTCCTGCAGCTCCTAACCCAGAGTCCCTTTACAGCTTCCCTGGAGCCCCTTCAGACCCTGGCAGGTTGCTCTGAGGTCTCACATGGCTGAGCGAGATGGATAAATACCTGCAAAAGGGGCAACAGCCCCAAGCCACTGCTCAAAATGTCCTCTGACCCCCTTGGCCTGCTCTGGGAGGATGCTCCTCCATGGCCAAGGACCAGGAGAGCCACCACCAAGTCCTGGTTGGAAGGCAGATGCCCTCTCCCTCTGTTCCCTGTAAGAAGGCGGTTGACTGTACCTGGATGGGAAAGCAGGGAGGTTTCTTGGCACAGCTGGTGTCACAGTCTGGCCCCCCAGTAAAGGGGAATATGACTGGTGTTTCTGGGCTGAAATCCAGGTCATGGTCAATGAACTGTCCCCACTGCATGAACATGAGTGATCTCTGCTGGTCCAGCTGGAGCTGCTCTGTGGGGAAGCGAACGATCTCGTTTGACACTTGTCGAACCTGCAAGGATGAAGGCAGAACTTGTGTAGTGGGAAACGATGTGTCATGGGGTCATCAGCTAATAGTCACAAGGCATTTCTTATGCTTTGGAGGAAAAAACAACCCCAAATCTCTGTCTGGAGGTGTCACTGAGCTCCCCTTTGCTAAGCACAGCACTGTTCAGGCTCTAGCCAGAGGTCTGAGCCTCTAGGCCAAATCTATCCCTTCATGGCCATAAGGAAGCAACTAAGCAAGGCTAGGAAGGGGAGGTATAAAAATTTGAAGGACCGTTTTGAAATAGAATTGTGGATAAAAATAGTCTTTGGGAATTTCCGCACATTGTCCCAAAGCTCTTTTCCCTTCTTATCCCTTCCCCACCCGTCACAATTCCCTCACCAGTTCTTCCTTCATGTATTGCCACAAAAAGTGGACACTGTGCTGTGTAGAGGGTTAGGAAGTACAATGAAAATCTGAACACCAGGCACAAATCACTGAGCTTCTCATTGTTGCATCAAAGCCAAGTGACCAGAAGCCACATGGCAGTGTCCCTGCTCCCAACCAGGTGTCATGAGAGCCACATGCAGATCACCAAATATCCAATCTAAATCCACTCTCTGGCAGTGTGAATCCATTCCCCCTTGTCCTGTCCCTCCGGGCCCTTGTTAATAGTCTCTCTCCATCTTTCCTGTAGCTCCTTCAGGCACTGCAAGGCCACAGTTATGTCACCTCGAAGTTTCTCTTCTCCAGGCTGAACAATCCCAATTCTCTCAGCCTTTCTCACAGCAGAGCTGCTCCAGCCCTCTAATCATCTTGGTGTTTCCTCTGTTCTTGCTCCAAAAGCTCCATGTCCTGCCTGTGCTAGTCCCAGAGCTGGAGACAGCACTGCAGGTGAGGTCTCAACAGCATAGAGCAGAGGGGCAGAATTACCTCCATTTGATGCCTGTGAGCTGTCCAAGGACTGACAATCCCTAGACCCTGACTCTGCACTTTCAGGTGACTGTTAAAAGCATTACCAGTGGCAAAGGGAACCCAGAGAAACGTCTTCCTTCTGTCCATCCACGAGGCACAGACACTCCATCCTCATATTCTGCTGGCAGCCACCTGACCAGGGCTCTGTTGGAGGCTCCTAAGGTTGGGTTCCTCCTGTTGCAATGAATAGAAGGACAGCAAACAATTAGACTCATTAGGATTATGGCAGGACTAAGAGCTTGTGGATGTGGAGAGAGACAGGACCTTGGAGTGGGACCACACAAAGGAGCTGGTTCTTGTGCAACACCAAGAACTCTCCAAGCAAGGCTGTAATTAAAGCTCCACACATCTAGGAAACACCACTGTGGGGTGTAAAACTCTAAAAGAAGGTGCCTACATGGATCACCCCTGGAGAAATGGGTCTAGTTCTACTGATGGAGGATCCATCCATCCATAGAATCATTGAGGCTGGAAAAGATCAAGTACAACCTGTGAACCATCACCACTTTGTCAGCTAGACCAGAGCACTGCGTGCCATGCCCAGTCATTCCTTGAACACCCCCAGGGATAGTGACTCCCCCACCTCCCTGGGCAGCACATACCAAAGCCTGACAACCGTTTTAGGGAAGAAATTCTTTCAGATGTCCAACATGAACCTCTCCTGGTGTAGCTTGAGGCCATTTCCTTTTGTCCTGTCACCATCCATCCACCCTTCTGCATACTCAGCCCCTCACCTGTTGTTGCACTCCCCAGTGATGGTTCTGTAGCAGGAACAACCACACTTTATTTTCTTCTCCTGCTGGTCACATCCACTGGCCTTGAAAATCATCCCCACCTGAGCTGGAGTCAGCAAGTCTGCCAGGAACAGAGGAGAATAAGCAGCCAGGGACACACTGGCCCTGCTGGGTGTGCAGTGCATCCCAGGCTCAGGAAAAGCTTCTCCTTCTTGTACCCTTGAAACAATTTCATATCACAGCATCTCTGTATGACCACAGTGCTCTGTCATTTCAGGTCTTCCTGCTCAAAGACCTTCTGGAGATGCTCTTTGAGCATTGCTTTTTCTGCTTTGGAAAGCCTCAAACCCAGCAAAGCTGTGCTCAAATCTCTAATTACACACTAGGAGCAGAATGGTTTTCTAGCATTAGCAATCCTTTTCCATCCTCTCTGCTCCCTTTTGACCTTCACCATAAATGCAAACACCTACAGCCATCCTAGAGCAGTTTTACAAGTTTTTCCCCCTGGAAGCAGCCACCAGTGTGTGTCACCATAGCTCAGAGCTGCCTGGAGGAGAACCATCCAGTGGTTGGGCTCACCTGGGGACATTGGCTTTGTGTTTCCACTATGTAGATTTCCCCTTGCAGGGGAGGTAAGTAACCTAGTTCAATCAACAAAGCCCTGTAGAATCACAAACTGATTTGGGGTGGAAAGAACCTTAAAGCCTCTCATCCCACCCCCTGCCATGAGCAGGGACACCTTCCACTAGCCCAGGTTGTTCCAAGCCCCATCCAACCTGGCCTGGAACACTCCCAGGGATGGAGCAGCCACAGCTTCTCTGGGCAACCTGTGCCAGTGTCTCAGCACCCTCACAGGGAACAATTCCTTCCCAATATCCAAACCCAAATCTCTTCTCTTTTAGTTGAAGACCATTCTCCCTTATCCTGCCACTATCTGCCTGTGTAAATGTCGCTCTCCCTCCTTTCTATAAACCCCTTTAGGCACTGGAAGGGGCTCTAAGGTCTCCCTGGATACTTCTCTCCTACAGGCTGAACACCCCCAGCTCTCCCAGCCTGGCTCCGTGACAGAGTTGCTCCTCCTTGGCTATCTGCTAGCACAGCACATCCCAAGTCCCTCGGAGGTTTGCTGGTCACTGCTGCCACCAAGAGTCTGTGTCACAGCATGGTTCGAGCAGCCACTGTGCAGAGGGATGAGGTGACAGCCAGGTGGCCTGGCAAGGCTGTGGGGCTGTGCTGGAGCAGCACTCCTGGATGAAGGGGCTGGAGCTGAGCACTTCATCCTCTTGCAGCTCACCCCATCCTGGAGTGATGCTGGAGCATCCCATGATGTGTCTTGGCCTGCCAGTGCTTTACTGTCATGCTGGGCAAGTGCTCAAGGCCAGGTTGGATGGGGCTTGGAGCAACCTGGACTTGTGGCAGGTGTCCCTGCCCATGGCAGGGGGTGGGACTAGACAAGCTTTAAGGTTCCTTCCATTCCAGCCCATTTCGTGATTCTATAGGACTTTGCTGCTGGAATTTCTCCTCTCAGTGAGATGAGCTTTAAGGTCTCTCCCAACCCAAACCATTCCATGATCCCCACGAGTCCACCTTTATACATCAGGAACCTTCCCTGTGCCTCCCTGAACTGTTTCTCAAGCTTTAAGGTTCCTTCCAGCCCAAACCATTTCGGGATTCTATAGGACTTTGCTGCTGGAATTTCTCCTCTCAGTGAGATGAGCTTTAAGGTCTCTCCCAACCCAAACCATTCCATGATCCCCACGAGTCCACCTTTATACATCAGGAACCTTCCCTGTGCCTCCCTGAACTGTTTCTCTTACTACCCCTAATGTGCCTCCTGCTCTCAGCAGCTTGGCCTGGCTGCAGGAATCCACCTCAGGGAGGACATTGCTCCTTCAGACACACACTGAAATGTCCTTTCACACCTCCCTGTTATCTGGACCTTTCTCACAGTGTCCTGCCCTGGTGCAGGAGAATCTGGTGGTGAGTTTGGTGCTAGCTGAAGCCTGGCAGAAGAGCTCCTTACCTTGGGGTTGAGCTACTGAGTCACATCTCTGGTTTTGTTCATTCCCTTCTCCAGCAGAAGATCTACCAAAGTCTTACAAGTTTGGCCCCACTGGTACATGAACCTCTATACAGCAGAAGATGCCCAAACCACTTTCATTAACTGATAAAGCCCCAAATAATGTGTGAAGATGGAAAGAGAATACAGAAAAATAACTGAGCTTTGCCTCGCTGCAGCCACATGGGAAGAATTGGAGTCATGGCCCATCACAACTCCCTTTCCTTCCCTCCTCCCAAGCCCCAGTGACCAGGTCCTATGTGTTCATTCCTCCCAGCAAAGGGAGATGAGGGAGATCTCTACCTGTGACGTTGAATTCTCCCCTCACAGCCCATCTCAGCTTCTCCTTGAGGAGGCTTAGGGTGGTCTGCATGTAATCTGCTGCCCGGACAGCAACCCGAGTCCCCTCCACTGGCTGCTTGAAGTATCTCAGAAGCTCTGCTGGGGTCAAAGCATCATTCTGCAGGTGCTGCTTTACACTGCATGAGAGAAGGAGACAAAATCTGAGCTGGGGCAAGGCTAAGAGTTCTGCAGGTTACACATCTCAGCTCTCCCAGTGTGCTCCTCCATGTGATGCCTGCATGGCAGCTGGAAGAGCCCAGGGCTGCTCCCACCAGCTTCAGCAGAGGAGCAGAGGGAGCTGCAGGAAGGGAATTTCTTAAATTGCCAACTCCACCTGCCTGGAGACAAATAGGTCTTTACATCTTTGGGGCAGCCAAACCTCAACTGTTACTCAGATTACCAATATCTGCAGGTTTCGGTCTCCATCCAGAGGTCCCAAATGCCTCCAGGTCACCATGTCTTAATGCTGCTAGAACCTCCTCTCAGCTGGAGGTGAGCCAGCAAGGCTTTCGGAGCATGAATGCTGGAGGAGCATAGGTATGGGCTGGTAGGAAGCTGTGCACTCCCAAACCATGGTTGGAGTCCCACACAATGTCCTCACTGCAGCCTACAGCAGTTTGCTGCATCCATTGGAGGGAATTACTCAAAATCAACAGAACCCTGTGCCCTCTCCACCTCAGAGCTCCTCCTCAGAGCACCCCTGAAGGGTGGAAGAGAGCTCAGGAATACCATGGGGTGTTGCTGTGACTTGCACAGGTTGCCCAGAGAAGCTGTGACTTCTCCATCCCTGGAAGTGTTCCAGGACAGGCTGGAGAAGAGAAAGCTCTGGGGAGACTTTAGAGTCCCTTCCAGTGCCTAAAGGGGCTCCAAGAGAGATGGAGAGAGAGAGGTGGGGCAAGGGCCTGGAGGAACAGGACACAGGGATTGGCTTCCCACTGCCAGAGGGCACGGGTAGATGGGATATTGGGAAGGAATTCTTCCCTGTGAGAGTTATGAGACACTGGCACAGGTTGCCCAGAGAAGCTGTGGCTGCTCCATCCCTGGAAGTGTTCCAGGTCAGGTTGGATGGGGCTTGGAGCAATCTGGGCTAGTGGAAGGTGTCCCTGCCCATGGCAGAGGTGGAATGATTTGATCGTTAAGGTTCTTCCAACCCAAACCATTCTGGGATTCTCTGATGATTGAGGTGGAACAGCTTGGAGGAGGACAGAGTCACAGCTCTTGGTGACCTAACAGGCTGGAGACATGCTGTAGAACCAGGTGAGCTGGATTACAGCCTGCTGTGCTCATGGGGTTCCTCACAGCCCTGTCCCTGTGCTGCAGGAAGGAGGAGAAGCAGGTGAAGCTGCAGTGAAGGTGGAACACAGATGTGCCACAGCCCAAACACAAATCTCACCGGTCCCTCGTGCGCTTGTAGGCTGCATCCACCAGCTGCTTGGCCTCGGCCACACTGCTCAGCAGGGATGTGTCTGATATCTCCACAGGCACATCTGGGCAAGAGGAAGGGAAGAGAAGAGGTGAGAGTGCTGTCACCCACTCAGGAGCATCCCTGATCTGCACCAGAGCTCTTGTGCCTCCAGTACCCAGGGATTGGGCACAGCTGCAGGGAATTGCTGCTCACTCTCTAGAGCTCTGCATATAAGTAAGACACTGGCACAGGTTGCCCACCCTGGCAGTGTTCAAAGCCAGGTTGGATAAAGCTGTGAGTATCCTGGTCTGGTGAGAGGTGTCCCTGCCCAGATCGAGGCAGGGGGACTAGATCATCTCTAAGCTCCATTCCAACCCCTTATGCTATGAAACTAGACCCTGGCAGCTCTCACAGGAGCTGCTGTGCTCACCTCCTGGCCCAGGGAGCAGGGAGGGAGACCCTCATACCATGGGGATGGAGCAGTGCTGAGAACTGACCTCCTTTAACCTGGTTTTAAGAAACCAGGTAGGACATTAACTGGGAAAAACCTGAAACAACCAGGATTGGTGCCACAGGAGGTACACTATGAAACTAGACCCTGGCAGCTCTCACAGGAGCTGCTGTGCTCACCTCCTGGCCCAGGGAGCAGGGAGGGAGACCCTCATACCATGGGGATGGAGCAGTGCTGAGAACTGACCTCCTTTAACCTGGTTTTAAGAAACCAGGTAGGACATTAACTGGGAAAAACCTGAAACAACCAGGATTGGTGCCACAGGAGGTACAAACTGGCTGCGATCCCTCTGACACCTCGTCAAGGCTGTGCTGCTTACAGTGGAGTAATACAGCCTCTTCCAGTCTTAACTTGATCCTTCCCACTCTGAAAATCCCCTGATCTCAAAGCCTGAGGGAAGGACCATACCATAGGAAGAGGATACAGGTGCCTGGAACAGGCTGAGGATCACCAGTGACTCCAGGAAGGTTTCTGCCTTCATCTCTGCAAAGGAATGCAAGAAGTGAAGAAGACCAAGGACCTGTGGATCCTGAAGTGCATTGGGGAGGTTCATGTCCATGCTAAGGATGGCACAGGTCAAGAGAGCTCATGGGGCATCCCCTTCCTGATGCATTGCTGCCTGATGGTCCTTTCAGTGTCACATGGATAGGGAACTGCCTCCTGCCCCAGGGACACCCAGCACTGGTGGGAACATGCTGTTTCGGACTTGGAGGCAACAAAAGGGAGCAGAAGACCCTGCCAGTACTGCTTGCCAGGGGGCAGGGCAGGAACACGTGCAGGGAGAGCTGGTGCATGGGGCTGGAAGGGAAGAAGGAGCAGCCAGGGCAGCATGGCAGGTCCTCAGCACACACACATTTGGGATGGTTTGCCCACTCACCTCTGAAGGCTGCTCCAAAGCAATCAGCTCTACCAGAATGAGCCCAGAGCTGGGGCTGAGCCTATTGCACATTGCTTGGCATCCACTGTGGACCTACCTCAAAGGTAGCCCAGAATCCACCTTAAAATGCCAAACCAAACCCCTTGCCTGAGGAGAAGCCTCTGGTGACAGCACCAAGGTGGTCCAGACACATCCTTGCTGTGCTCAGTGCCAGGCAGAGTGGCTCTGCCAGCCCTGGAGCCACTACACAAGCAGAGGGAACACAGACCTCAGCTGGGTGCTTCAAATTCAGCCCCAGCCCCCCAAACCTCCACCCACAACCCAGAAACAAGCCCTCCACGATAGCAAGAGTGTGCCCTGGGCCTGGCTCTCACCTGCAATGTGCTGCTCTCCTCCCTCCTGCTCTTCTCCCTCCCCACAGTCTCTCCTCTCCCGAGCTTTTATCTGCCACAGGCCTTATCTGCTGTGGGTGTTATCTGACCCACAGGGCTTGGAACTCCCCCACAGTGTGAGGCCAAGGCAGCACAGCACCCACCTCTGGCCCCAGCACCCTGGCAGGAAGGCTTCTTTGCACCCAACTGGATGCACAGCCTGATTCGCCAGTGTCTTTGCAGGGAGAGGTGTAAGGCTGCACTTTGCTGTGGTTTGAGAGTCTTGAGTCCTTCTGGGGTGTCTTACGGGCTTCTTCCCCCATGGTTGTCTTCATCCTTTGCTGCTCTTAAAGGTGAAAAAAATGTCTTCATACTTACCTATGGAGGCACCAGATCTCAAGGGTACTGGCACTCCCCATCTCACCTCCAAAATGCTCTGTCGTGGGTCTGGTGGGGTCTGGAGGGATCCACAAACGCTGCTCCTTGTGCACTTCCCTGCAGCAGGAGGAGGCACCTGGGTAATGGTTTGAACAGGTATCACCAACCTCCAGCTGCTGGGCTGGAGCACAGGGCAGTCCAGGCAGAGTTTTGCCTGTGCCCAGATGTTGTGCTGGGAGCTCATCAGGCCAAGCATCTCCTCCTCCCTTGGCCAAAGCTCCTCTGCCTGTCCAAAGTGCAAATGTACCTGATGGATGAATCTTTCCCATGTCACAGTCATGCCAATAAGGCAGGGCAGGGGAATGCTGCTGGATCAGGTGAATGATGTGTTTGAACATGCTGATGTCCAGGGAAGCAGAGGAGATGCTCATCAGTGCTGCTCCTCAGCTCCTCCTAACTCACTTCACATTGCAATTGTCCTTCCAGAACAAAAACTCCTTGGATCAGCAGCACAGACTGGGAGCACCTGAGTCCCTGCTGAGGTTCCCCTGGGGGTTCTTGGATGTGTGGCCCAAAGCTGGGCCACACCAACCCTGTCCCCCAAGTTGGGCTCCACCTTCCCTGCCCCCCAAGCTGGGTCACACTGTCCCTGCCCCCAAAACTGGGCTCCACCATCCCCATCCCAGAAGCTGGGCACCACCATCTCTGCTCCCCAAAACTGGGCCCCACCATCCCTGTTCCTCAAACTGGGTCTTACCATCCCTGTCCTCCAAACTGGACCCCACCATCCCCATCCCAGAAGCTGGGCATCACCATCCCTGTCCCCCAAGCTGGATCACACTGTCCCTGTCCCCAAAACTGGGCACCACCATCCCTGTCCCCCAGTCTGGGCTCCTTGCAGGTAGAGCTGCACGGGCACTGCTCCAGGTCCTTCAATGCTTCTAAGAAAATCACCAAAGCAAACTGCAGACCTTGCAGGGAGTCACAGGTGAGGTTGGTCTTGGAGCACAGGTCCAGCCCCCTAAGCTAAGACTGATTTGGAGAAGCTGGAGGGAATGCACCTAGAGCTCAGGACACAGGGTTTGGTCAGCCTGGAGGGGAGAGGGCTCTGGGAAGCCTCACTATTGACTTTGTCTCATGGGAGAGCTGCAGGGCACAGCCAGGGGCTGTGCAGAAGTGCACAGAGATGGGACGACACAATGGCATGAGGTGCTGCAGAGAAAACTCCCATTAGACTTAAGAAAACCACCCATGAAGTGGTGCAGTGCTGGGACAGAGCCCAGAACAGAGGAGGGACCTGCATCCTCGGATGACAGACCCTGAGCAACCTCCCCTGGCCTTCAAGGTGACCCAAGAGGCTCAGGAGGTGTCCCTACCTCACCCATTGTTCCTGAGACAGTATCTGCCTTAGCTGGCAGCAGCAGTAGTTTGCACAATGGTGACCACAGCACTGCTCTTGTGCAAAGGGGCAGAGCTGGAGGGTTTCAAAGCCACTGTGTGGCACCATCACCAGTTGGAGGATGAGGATTTTCCAAAGGCCACTGAGACAGAGCATACTTGTGCTGATAACTGAGTGTCAGGAGCTTAATTCGGAGAATTCCAGAATGGGTTGGGTTGGAAAGGTCCTTAAAGATCATTCAGTTCCAGCACCTCACCATGGGCAGGGACACCTTCCACTAGCCCAGGTTGCTCCAAGCCCCATCCAACCTGGCCTGGAACACTCCCAGGGATGGAGCAGCCACAGCTGCTCTGGGCAACCTGTGCCAGTGCCTCAGCACCCTCACAGGGAACAATTCCTTCCCAATGCCCCATCTAGCCCTGCCCTCTGGCAGTGGGAAGCCATTCCCCTTGTCCTGTTCCTCCATGCCTTGTCCCAAGTCCCTCTCCATCTCTCTTGGAGCCCCTTTAGGCACTGAAAGGGGTTGTAAGGTCTCCCTGGAGCCTTCTCTCCTCCAGGCTGATCAACCTCAGCTCTCCCAGCTTGTCTACAGAGCAGAGGTGCTCCAGCCCTCAGAGCATCTCTGTGACCTCCTCTGGACCTGCTGCAGCAGCTCCACATCCCTCTGATGCTGAAGACCTCAGAGCTGAAGGCAGCACTGCAGGTGAGGTCTCACCTGAGCAAAGCAGAGGAGCAGAATCTCTCCCTCACTTGCTACCCACACTGGGAATGAGCTCAGCACACAGAGGGTTTCTGGGCTCCCAGTGCACATGGCCAGGACATGTCCATGGCAGGGGGGGTGGAACTGGATGATCTTTAAGGTTCCTCCCAACCCAGGCCATTCTATGAATCTATATTGAGTTTCTCATCCACCAACACCCCCAAGTCCTTCTCCCCAGGGCTGTTCTCCAGCCATTCTCTTCCCAGTCTGGATTTGTTCTTGGGATTGCCCTGACTCACATGCAGGACCTGTGCTTGGCCTTGTGGAGCCTCATGAGGTTCACCCAACCTCACCTCTCCAGCCTATCCAGGTCCCTCTGGATTCCCTATCCCTTCCCTCCAGCATGTGACTGCCCCACACAGCTCAGTGTCCCTGGGACATCTGCTGAGGGTGTGCTCAATCCCACTGTCCATGGCATCCACAGAGATGTTAAACACACCAGTCCCAACCCAACCCCTGAGAAACATCACTACAAACTGCCCCCAGCAAGAATTGCTCCCCAAGGGCTTCAGGAACAGTGGAAGTGAGAGGTTGGTGACATGGCTCTGTGTCTATCACAGCAACATTCACCAGGAGGCAGAGATAACAACTCCTTCTGGTGGCTCAGCTGAGGATGGAAGCACCAGGAGTGAAGGAGTCAGGCAGGGACCAGATTCACACATGGCCTGGGCTCTGGGCAGACTCCAGAATGTTCCAGCTGCTTCTCTCTTCTCTTCCTTTTTCTCCCTAAGGGTTTTCTTCTTCACTTCATCACCTGAACTGATAAAAGCAGCGACAGTTTCTTACAAAAGATCTTCACCAACTCACTTAGGAAACTTCAACTGGTAAATTCAGTTAGAGCAGCCACCAACTTCCTCCATGGTAGGGCAGCTGCAGATAAGGATTGGGTTACTGAGAGGTTTCATCATTGAAATCTGCTCCAGAAACCATGGAAACTCCTTCAGAGCTGCAGCAGCTTCATTGCTTGAAAGCCTTCAGTCTGTCATGGCCTGACTCCTGTCCACTGCAGGACATGGTGCCTCACTGTGTTATCAAGATCCTCATGATCCCAGACTGGGTTGGCTTGGAAGGATCTTAAAGATCATTCTGTCCCACCCCTTCCATGGGCAGGGGCACCTTCCACTAGTCCAGATTGCTCCAAGCCCCATCCAACCTGGCCTGGAATACTCCCAGGGATGGGGCAGCCACAGCTGCTCTGGGCAACCTGTGCCAGTGTCTCACCACCCTCACAGGGAACAATTCCTTCCTCATATCCAATCTAAATCATCTTAAGGCCATTCCCCCTTGTCCTGTCCCTCCATGCCTTGTCCCAAGTCCCTCTGCAGCTCTCTTGGAGCTCCTTTAGGCACTGGAAGGAGCTCTAAGGTCTCCCTGGAGCCTTCTCTTCTCCAGTTGAACACCCCCAGCTCTCCCAGCCTGGCTCCAGGGCAGAGCTGCTCCAGCCCCTGAAGCATTTTGGTGACCCAGGTGCCCTACACCCCTCAGGACAGTCATCTCAGCCCTGTGCCCTCACCTCAACCCCAGGAGCAGCCACACAGAGCTGTCACCAGGACTGTGGGATAACAGAATCTCCTGAGCTGGAAGGACCCACAAGGATCACCAAATTACAACTCTAGGCCCTGCACAGGACACCCCAACAACCCACCCTGTGCCTGAGAGCACACTCCTTGAGCTCAGTCAGGCTTGGGGCTGTGACCACAGCCTTGGGGAGCCTGTGCCTCCCCTCAGGCTCAGTAGCATCCACAGGCAAGGGGTGCAGCAGCCAGACTCAGGCTAAGGCTGCATGTGCTGATAACTGGGTCCCATGGCCCCAGCATGTCCCACTGAGGTGTGGACATGGTCTGACTGCACCCAGGTGCTGTATAATGCCATGTAAACACACCTTGGTGCCTCCTCCTCCAGGATGGGGTCTGAAACAGGAGAGGCAAAGCCTTCCCCATCCCAGAGAAGACATTTCAGGATCACAGGAGATGCAGAATATCCTCAGGGTGAAGTGGGTGGTATTTTCCATGGGAACACACCTTGGTGCTTTCTCCTTTTGGATCAGGTCTGAAACAGGACAGGCAAAGGCCTCCCAGACAAGGTACCTCAGGACCACAGAAGATGTAGAACATCCTCAAGGTGAAGGGATTGGTATTTTCCCCTCCATCCCCCTACAAGAAGCATGACTGAATCTTTGTGTTTTTTAAGGAAAAATGTCTTTTTGTGAAAATAGACTTTATTATAATAAAATCTGATATGAAATAAAAACATACCATACCACCAACGCTGTGCTGGCACCACTCACATACCTCACATCAACTGTCCTGCTCAAAACAAATACCCAACTGCAACATGCAAAAGAAAGAAACATGGGAAAGGCTTAGAAACCATGTGGTACAAAAACTCTCCTTGGCTTACAAAGGGATGTGTGTCTAAACTTCAAGGAACACATCAATCTCCTAGGTAAAAATAGCTGTAAACTCTCCATTCCCTCCCTCTCAACCCTCCTTCTCCCAACCTTCCAGCTCAGGAACAGCAAAGCAAACAGCCAAACAGAACCCAGACAAGAGGCAGATGGGAAATAAATAAATAAATACAGATAAATAGAGCAAGATAAAAACCATAAATAAATAAATAATAAGGCTGAGGCCCCAGCCAGTGTGTGTGGTCAAGGTGAACCAGGCAAGAGCAGCTTGTAGCAGCCTCTAGGCAGAAGTACTGACCTCCCCCCACCTCAGGGCATTGCTCCTTCTTCCATAGGAATCCTGGTGCTGGAAGCTGACTGAGGCAGTGTGGGATGCTCCTAGGCACAGCTGCATTATTTACAGGTTTACAGTACAAATCATAACTCACTTGGTCAGCCCAGAGACAGCAAAGGGGAAATGAGCGGAACAGAGAAGTGCAAATTCTCTTTGCAGGAAGTGAAGGAGTTGTCACAAGCTCCTTTGGAGCAGAGGGAATGGAGTCCAAGGGATCTCTTCCTAAGGGGGCTTTGCTGGGAAAAGCCACTTAGCTAATTACAGCCAGAATAGCATCTCTAAAGTCAAATATTTACAGGGAACTGGTGCACAGAGCAGGACACACTATGCAGAGGTAGCTGGAGCCCAGAGCTGAGGCCTCAGAGCCACTGCACCCCCTGGGTGGGCTCTCAGCAGGGCCCACAGCTCCCACACCTGCTCCAGAGCTTTCTCTAGTCAACACACACTTCTTCCCTAGGAAATACTCTAATCAGCTTATTGCAGAGAGCTCCTCCTGAGCTCTCAGGCTCTGTGCACTGCACAGTCTGTCCAGGATAAATCCCTTGTTAGGTTTTCTTGTTGGACCCAAGTTTTTTGAAGAGGTTTTTCCCTTTGAAGAAGAAACTTCTCTTCTTTTTACTCTGCCCAGGGCCAGCACTGCAGGTGAGAAGGGCCAGTGATGCCTGCTCTGGACACTGCTCCTCTGGGACAAGGCAGGAAGGTGGTGGAGTGGGAGGAGTTGGTGAGGAATCACTGTGATCCACAGATCCATCTGGATTTAGCTGGGGGTGGGGGAGGGAAGAGAAAACAGGTATAAAAAGCACAAGTTAGAGCTGCTGGAGGATCTCACACCCACACAAACCTCAGCCAGACAACCCTGAATTCTCCCCATGTGTCTCCTCTAGACAGGTGCAAAATCCAGTTAGGAAGTTTCCAGTGAATTTAGAGTTTTGTACCCATAACCCAGACCCCATTTGAGCTCAGATACTCTGAAACGCCCTAACTTTAGGCTAAGAACAGCAAAAAAAAGCCTCACTAAGGACTTGCTGCAAGATGTGTCTTCACAGATAAGTGAAGCAAGCAGCTCCTGAGAGCATGGATGGAGAGAGGTCCTGATGCACCCAGTGGGCTCCCAGCACACTCAGGCACAGAAGGCAGGACATAACAACCCCAAATTTACTGAGAACAAGGGTTGTGTAAGACCTTTGGAAGCTCAAGGAGGTTGGTTGAGCCCTGAGGCTTCCCAACAGTGCCCATGGCTGCCATGGGGAGAGGAATACAGAGTCCTGCTCAGCATCCAGCAGGTCTGGGCAGGTACTCTTAGAGGTCTCTGCATGGCAGAAAAGCAACAGAACCAGGTCACAGCTTCATCTGGGAAGAGAAAAATGATACTGAAATTGGAGGTTCTTAGAGAGACAGAAAGGGAAAACTGCCCTGAGAAGATCCTGATCCAAGTTATTAGAGTGGATAAAGAGATGGTTTCCGGGGGAGGTTTCAGTGCTGTGTCAGATATTGCTATTTGCACCATTTCTGGCAAACTACATTTGAAACTAAGGAAAACATAGATCTGCTCCCACTGCCCCCCAGAATCAGGGCTGCCCCCCCAGAACCAGAGTTCCCACCCACCCAGCCCCCAAATTAAACGTTGACAGAACAATTATCCATACCAGGTTGGTTTTGGGGACTAAATATAACTATTTAAATGATGCTGTGCAGGGAATTTCCAGGGCTATTGTCAGGAAGGAGTAAAACCCAGAAGGAAAGCCCCCCAGGCTGAATGTGGGGTGTGCTCAGCCTGAGCAGGACCTTGTAAAGGCCACAGGCTGTTGATGTGAACAGTGGGAGGAGGACCAGGCTGAATGGATGTCTTATCCAAACCTGAATATCCATCCCAGTCCCAATCCTGATCCCCAAAACCAGCAGATAATTGTCTCAAACCACTGCAGTTCATGGTCTGCCTTGAACTCATGTGGCAGGGAGAGGTGTGACAGCAGAGGATCTCAAGGTGGAGGTGCCAGCAGAGCCCCAACCCAACCTGGCAAACTACAAACAAGAAAAGGAGCAAACTCCAGGTGAAGGAGCCTTCGGAGTGCTAGGCTGGGAGGGAGGTTCAAGAGGTCTTCTCACACACACTTACATGGTTGCTCTCTCTCTATGTATCATATCTATCACTGGACTCTTCTCTTCCTCATTCTCTGAAGAAAAGAACCATCACAGGCAGAAATAAATACAGGAAATCAATTAGAATCAAACACTTCTGAAGATGTTTTACAATCAGGCTCTGACAAACTGCATGTCATTGGTGCAACAGCATGAAAGCAACTGCTCTGAGCTGGTGAGCACAAGTGTTTCAGGGCCCTGGTTGGGACCAGAACTTCTTGGATCCTCCTCTTGGTGTTTTTGTTGCTTATTCTAACCCCCAAATGTTGTTGGTTTGGAAGTTGTTTCACCTTTTCAGTTGCAGCAGTGTAAATTTACTCAGAAATAATTCAAAACGATCCACCTTCTCCAGTCCAATTTGGAGAGAAATTGCCCTTATCCTCAGGCCTTTGGAAGGGAGAAAGGAAGTGTGAAGAGCAGCCAGGGCGAAACAGCAAATCCAAGAAGTTAAAAGTGATTTCAAATCACTCATGATCATGCTGGAGAAGCTTCTGTTATGACTGGGATGAGCTTTATGCAAGCGCCAAAGCTCTGCCATGGTGCACACACATGCCCTGAGGTGCCAGGACTCAAGCTGGGATGGGAATTTGCTGGGAGGCTGCTTGGCCATGCTGCCTTTCAGGAGGTTCAAATGCTCCTCCAGAGGCTTCCAAGCAGCTTCTCCACTGATTTTTGTTTCCTCATTCTCTCCCCACCCCAAACAGCAGCAAAGAGACTTCTGGTTGTGCTCTATGTGCCAACAGCAAACTGAACAAGCAAATTCCTTATCTCTGTAGAGTGAATATGCCACTGGAGTCTGGAAAGCCTCAGGCATGGATGTATCAGTGCCATGAGATTCCAGTTCATTCCAGCTCAAGGATGAACATGGAATATGCCTGTTTTACAGGAGGAGATTCCTTCCTTCTGCTTGCCCCATCAGGTGCTCTGCCCTCAGGTAGGGATTGCTGTGGTGGAGCCAAAACCCTCTGTGGAGTCATGTTCTGCCTCCTCAGTCATCACTACACACTTAACTAACCCAGGTTTGTCTCTGAGCAGGGGAAATGTGCTTTTAAAAGTGGGGGAATGTGCCCTTCATGCTTGGAGGCTGTTTAGGCAGATCTGGAGTGCAAAGCACAAGCAGGAGGAGTGCTAAGAGTGCTAAGCCACCGTCTCCTAGGACAGGTATCCAGGTGGAGCAGGGACAAAGCAGGACAGGAGCAGGACAGAGTCAAGCTGGCACCACACAGAAGCAGCCAAAGCACAGTCAGGCCTAGAGAGTTAAAGCTGATTCCCACTGAAATTAAATTGCCTTAATTATCATCAACTCAATTTACCAAGTCCCCAGACTTCAGACCTAGAAGAGAATCCATCCTGAACTAAGCTTCCTGCAGACTCAAAGTCAGAGCTCTGTTGGATCTCTGGCAGAGAGGGCTGGAAGCAAATGGAAAAGTCTGAAGGGCAAGCAAGCCTGAAATGTGTCTGATTTCTGTGCTTTATCACACTTGAAAGGCTTTTCTGTCTTTAAAAGTGTCAGGAAACACAGGTAAAAAGCTTCCAGGGATATCTGGGCCAAACTGCAGTGCCCAGGGGATCAGTCACTCACTGCTCAAACCACAACAGTGGCAAGCAAAGAGGAAAGTGGTTTTGGCTTAGCAAACCCTTCACATCTTCTAGTTGCTGATAAGGTTACCTGAATTCCCCCCTGCTTTCTGGGAGGACCAGGCTGGGGCTGGAATAACCCCCACAGCATTGAAAAAGGCCTTTGGGGCTGCTGCTTGGAGCCTGAGAGAACAAAGGGCTAGATCTGCACTAAACTCTGAATTCCACCTGGTTTAATTTTCCTGCTTCAGTTCTTCTTTGGCTTCTCTGTTCCAAGAGGTAAGTAATTTGGGAAGAGCAAATCATGCTGAGAGGAAAACTGAAGAAGGAAACCCACTCTGCATGGTTATTCACCCCTAGAAGAGTTAAGACTTGTGCAACCTCAAGGCCCTTAGCAGCTGGTTAAGCTGTGGTTCCCCAGCATGGACCAGTGTCCTACACAGCTCAGCACAGAGGATTCAGAGAGCTGCTGTGTTTAACAGATGATCCAGCAAGATGCCCACAAACCTCTGCTGAGGTGTAGCCCCTGGACCCACAAAGCCTGAATGCCTGGAAGCAAGGGATGGGGCTGAGGGGAGGCTCAAGGAAGCTCAGGCAGCATTTGAAGATAGAAAGGGGAGGGTGGGTACAGAGAAAAGGAAGAGCTGAGCATGGAAAACAGGCCAAGGAATGCTGCAGAGAGCAGGAAAACCGAGGTGGCAGCAGTGGGGAGTTCAGCAGAGCAGGAGTTAGGGCCACACACTTCCCTAAGGCTCAAAGCTGACCTGGTCTGACATATCCCTGTGGGTCAGGCACCACCTGACAGTGCCAGAACCCCCCCAAGAAGACCACAGGATCAATTCAAAGCCATAGGATCCGTTCCACAGATCTCCTTGGGAAACTCCTCAGTGTGCTTTGAATTTATCTGGAAGTCCCTTGGACTGGATTAAGATGTGACTCAGGGTGGGTGGAAAAGCATTGGTGTTTGGGTGACAATGACTGCAGAACTCTCTCCAGAGGGATGGATATGAGCCTATCTGAGGCATTCCCTGTGCCTGGGGAGCTGGCTGAAGTGCTTGGCTTGCAGCAGGATTTCACAGACCATCCACTGGATCTCAACACCTTTCTGGTGGGATCTGGGATGCTCTTTGCTCACTTGCCATAATGAGACTGAGGCTCCAGCAGGCACTACTGCTTTGTGCCTCTCTTTGCACTACAGTAAGTCCTCAAGGATAGCTCCTAGGCCTCCCTCCTGAACCCCTGAGCATTTCCCATGGGATGAGCTGGGCCACATGCAGTAAGTTCAGTGATCCCATGGATGCTGCATGCCGTGCAGTGCCCAATCTCCAGCCACATCCCAGCCTGGCTGTGCCATGCAGTCACACACCTTACCTGGCTCTCAGCACTCAGTGGAGAAGCTTCTTTCTCTTTTGAGTGAAATTCCTCCCTCACATCTCCATCCAAAGGAACAGCTTCCAAGAAGTTAGACGGGACAAGTCCTCTCTGTTGGTTCAGCTCTCCCTGCAAGATAAATGCAGTTCTTCATCAGGTTTCCTGGCCTGCAGAGAAGGACAAGCTGTGGGCTGAGAGAAGCCCAGAACACAGCCATGTGGGAAGGATTCTCAGCAAACTCCCCAACTCCCATCCTTGCTTAGCTGTGGAGCACAAAATCACAGCAGACAGTAAAAGAAGAAGGGATGGGACAAAGCTATTCAAGCACCATGGTCACTTCTACCAACTCCAAACACTTCCACTGCCATCCTGGAAGCAACTGGACTATGTGCCACAGGCTTTTTAGAGGCCTTTGATTTGCTCTGGAATTAATTAATGTCTTCAAAGAATGAGGTAGTACTGGTACAATGTCCTGCAGGAACTGCAGCAGTGATCACTGAGGCCCAGAGATGCATTATGATATTGATAGGAAATTGTCTCCAGCTC
>NW_008673069.1:0-2898 GCF_000695815.1 Acanthisitta chloris
TATAATTTTTGAAATATTTCTTATATTATTAATAGGATAAAAATAGAATTTTTAATTGTGCCATTAATAGACTTAGGATAAAATGTGAACTCGAATGAGATCATTAATAAGATAAATTTTGAAATATTTAATTCTATTAATAGGATAAAATGTGAACTATTTAATGATATTAATAGGATCAAATTTGAAATATTTATCGATGTTATTAATAGGATGAAATTGGAACTAGTTACTGCTATAATTAATAGACAGGATAAACTTCGAAATATTCCTATTATTAATAGGATAAAATGTGAACTATTTGATGTTAGAATTAATTGACAGGATAAATTTTCAAACATTTAATGCTTTTATTAATAGACTGAGGAGAAGACCTGAAATATTTCACAATATCATGAATAGACTCAGGATAAAAATGTGAAATAAAGATCTAATTAATATCACTAACCCTGAGGCTGCACAGCAAAACTTGCCCTAAGACACAAACAGCTCAAAGGCTCTTCCTGCCCAGCAATGAAGATGCTTTTGAGACTAAGCTCATGTTCAGCTTGGGCTAAAGACCCTTTAGCCTGGACTTGGCCACCAGGAGGATCCCCAGGGTGGTGGGAGATGCTGAACCAATAAAAAGGCCAATTAATGGATGGGATTGCTTAGAATTTATTAAGCAATCAACATCTATTAACATCTCTTCCCTCTCCTCACTAACACTGATCAAAGTTCAGTCCATCCTGTGTCATATTTAGAATAATAGAATTTAAGGGTTGGAATGGAGCTTAGAGATCATCCAGTCCCAACCCCCTGCCCTGGGTAGGGACACCTCCCACCAGAACAGGTTGCTCAAGGCTTTAGCCAACCTGGCTGTGAACACTGCCAGGGTTGGGGCAGCCACAGCCTCCCTGGGCAACCCGTGCCAGTCTCTCACCACCTTTATAGTAAAAAACGTTTTGCTAATATCTAACCTAAACTTTCCCTCCTTCAGTTTGAATCCATTACCCCTTTAGTCCCCCTGGTGAGTTATAGCTCAATATTTGGAAGAGAAACAGAGCTGAGTCCCTTTTCCTCTGGTTTTACTTGGGCTTTGAGCTACCTGAGGAAAGGAAAGAGGCACAAACACTTACCTCCATCATTTTATCAATGCTTGTCAACACCTTTAGGTCATCGAAGTTTTTCAGCTCTGCCCTGTAGGCACTGAGATCCTCATAGATGCCCTGCAGGCACTTGCTCTGTGAAAACCACAAGGATTAGGAATCTGTTGGTAGGCCATTTAAACAACAAGAAAAGAAAAGGGTTCTTTTGGGGAGACTTGCAATTTACCATATCCAAAGTTGATCCTTCCAATACTGGACAGTTTCCAGGCTGCAAATTAAAGAAGAAATAAGACTTAGTGATTTAATAGAAGTGTGAATTATCTATCTGTTCCAGGAAAATATGAAGCTGAAATGTTAATTCTCCATATATTTCTATATATATTTTACCTTCTCCTCAGCTGTACAAGCTTTGATTGTGTTAATTTGATTCTTAGTGATATCTTCAAGATCAACCTCTTCAAAGGTACAGTCAAATCCCAGAATGCCAAGTTCCTGTGTTAAAGAGGGAATAAAAAGGGTCATTGATTCAACTTCATGGTACCATTTATACATATATAATACATATCTATTGGTATCTGTAAATAAACACAGTAATATGTGATACTTCCCAGCTGCCTGTGCTTGGAATTGAGGCTGTGTGAGGACTTTGGTTAAATATAAAAGATAGGAAATATCTTTTATAAGATGTAATAAGCTCAGGCTTTGCACAGATTTGCTTTAGATGTTGTTAGAAACTGCTTTGTCTCCATTACTTTAAATTGTTGCTTCAGACACTGAATCTATTAAGAACTCTCACTCTGGTATCAAATGTAAATTACCTCTTAGAAAAGTCAAAATAGCAAATACCACCAGTGCCCAATGCAAGTGAGAAACAGCACACCTAGTTGATGCTGGGGGTTTTGGGGTTCTCTGAGATGAAGTTTGCAACAACAGTACGGAATTTTAGCAATAAAAGGAAGAAAATTTGAGCAAACCCTCATCCTAAAGGGCTGGGCAGAGCAGGCATGAGAGCAGTGGCCAGTGATAGAGGCTTAAAGGGAGACTACAGGGAGCATCCACCCTCCTGGATACCTTCAGCAACTTCCTGCTGCCCAGCTGGGTACCTTCATCACCTGCCTGGGTACCACCAGCTCTCTAGCGCTGCCTACTCAGGTACTACAACTGCTCCGTCACCACCCTCCTGGGTACCTTCACCACCCCATCACCACCCTCCTGGGTGTCTTCACTGCCCCATCATCACCCTCCTGGGTACCTTCACCAACCCATCACCACTCTCCTTGGGTGTCTTCACTGCCCCATCACCACCCTCCTGGCTACCACAACCACCCTGTCACTGCCTTCCCGGGTACCTCCAGTGCCTTCGTAGTACCTCCACTGCCTCATCACCACCCCCTGCGTACAACACTGCTCCATCACTGCCCTCCTGGGTACCACCACTGCCCCCTCACCACCCATACCCTCTCACCATCCATCCCTCCCTCCCATCTCGCTCCCCTCCCGAGCCCTGCCAGACCTTCAGCCGGGAGAGAGAGGCGTTGGCAGCCTTCAGGAGGCCTCGGCCCCTGGGGAGAGTGGCAGTGCCCGTGCGGGTAGAATCAGTTAGAGAGTCAGCGCCAGGCACAGCGCGGGCAGCAGTTCCCAGCGGATACCGCCAGGCGGCGCTGCCCGCGCGCTCCCGGAGCATCTCCCGGAGCATCTCCCGGAGCTCCTCCCGGAGCATCTCCCGCTGCTGCTCCCGGAGCTCCTCTCGGAGCATCTCCCGGAGCTCTTCTCAGAGGTTCTGGCGCTGCTGCTGCCGCTGCTGTTCCTC
>NW_008673069.1:3014-3268 GCF_000695815.1 Acanthisitta chloris
CGGGGCGGGGAATCCGGCACCGGGGGGAGGGGAGGGGTGTTGAGCCGGAGCTCCCGCTCCGCCACGGGACGGGGATGCTGCGGGGAGGAGTTGGCACTTCCGAAGAGTTTAGGTCCTTTCTTCGGGGCTGATTTCTTTGCAACAGAGCTTACAGGAACATAGGAGTGAGTTAAAGTCTGTGTGTGTAGTACTTGGATAAGAGTTTTGTGTCTCCGTTCTTTAGCCCGGTGTCTTCTTCCAAGGGAAAAGCAGTA
>NW_008673070.1:0-48610 GCF_000695815.1 Acanthisitta chloris
CCGGGGCCGCCGCCGCCGGTCACTGTCCGCCGCGGATCCACCGCTCCTCCGGGATCGCTGCTTCGCCGCCTCTCCCGCCTGCCCTTCGCCCCGCACACAGCCTCGCTCCTCTCTGCGGCTCTCCCCTGCGTAGGCTTACTCGCCTTTTGTGCAGCGCCTGACCGTGCCTGGAGGAGCAGCTCCCCTTTCACGCCTTCGCCTCTGTCCTTGTTCCCCCGCGACCCCCAACCCTCTGTTCCCCTCGATAATGAGGATCCCGTTGGGGCACTGAAGAGAGCTAAGAAGACGTTGCTTGGCGTGCCCGTGTGGGGCTGCTACCTTCTCTCCCGCGCCCCTCCTCTGAGGGGGGCCTAGCCCCCGACCAGCCTTCTGCTCCCCCAGCGATTGCGAGCCAGAGCGGTGGCTGCGGAGTGGCAGGCGGCAGGATGACTGACACCCGGCGGAGGGTGAAGGTTTACACGCTAAACGAGGATCGCCAGTGGGATGATCGAGGCACAGGGCATGTGTCCTCTTGCTACGTGGAGAGGCTCAAGGGCATGTCCCTGCTAGTCAGGGCAGAGAGTGATGGTAAGTGTGTGTGGCTGAAGCAAAGGCTTTCCTCGTCGTGCCCAGAAAAGGAACTGGGTGTAGCTTTGTGTGTGTTGCCTTAATGTTTTGCTGCATAATTCAGATGTAATTCCTGAGAACCACTAGGCACTAACCAGGGTTCGTTGGTGTTAGGTAGGCCACGGGAAAGAACTAGAAGATGGCTATCAAGTCAAGCATAGCAGGCACTTGGTTCATGCTGAATGCAAAATACATTCAGATCTTGTTGTAAATTCTGTGTGGGTTTGGGTATCTAGTGATCTGTCACTAGATGCCCAGTGTACTCCAGTTTCAAAACTGACCATTGTGATGTATCCTTTCATGGATGTTTCTGGAAACAATCCCCTCCTGAAGGTTGTTCAAAACTCAGATCATGGGTTTTAGGGCACACTTTTAAAAGGTTGTTGAGTGGCTAACACCTTTCTCCGTCCCACCCTTTTCTTTGATGGCTTTTAGAATTATGTAAGACGTTCTCAAAGCTATCAACAGTTACCAAAGTACAGTTGGTACAGCAGTGAAGACAAATACAATGGACAGAACAGCGTTTTTCAAATGGGGTGGTAGTTCTCAGGCCTTTAGCAGTTCTAGCGTTTCCTGTAAATAAATTCCCTCACATTTTCTGGCCACATAGGACAATAGTAGAAGTGGAGTAGTGTAGTATCTAGCCCTGTAGCTACATGTTCGGGCTAGTCTCGATTATTGGTTGAGTGAGTTCATGCCTGCTGTGGTCAGAGTAGAGTTTAAAAAGTGTACTTTGCAGTATCATGCTTGTACCATTTTGCTATTGAAGGCTACATTAAGTGCGTAGCTACTGCATTTAGTGACTTGTAGATCTAGTTGTACCTTGTGACTGCCAACAGACCTTGTAATTTTATTTGTTTGGCTTTTTCATTGTAGGAACTGGGATGAAAAGCAACTTGAGAACCATTAATTCTTACTATTTGAGAGGGTTCTGACAAACTCTACAATAATCTCTACAGCAGAGAGCATAAACTGATACGGAGGAATCAGTCACCTTAGCAGGATTTTGATAACTGAGCTGATAAACCCAAGTCACAGGGTCTTGTAGTTTCTTGATTATTCTCTAAAAAGTTAAGCTAATACTTCATTTTATTTGTTTTACAGTCAGGCAGATGAACTTAAAGTTTGAGCAACTCTAGTGTTAGAGAAAACATTCAAACCAGAAATAGACTTAGTATGATTTCAGTACGAGGGAGGGAATTAAAAAGGTTATCACAAATTTTTTCTACTAATTTTTACAGTGTGTTTTGTTATAGATACTGTCCTTGCTGCCTACATGGCTGATGGGGTCATGTTTAGAAATTGTCATGACTCCTACACAGTAACAATTTCCTGATTTATTTTTTATTTTTTATTTTTTTTAAAATTCTTTTTAGAAAAGAAAGCAAAACAACTGCAGTTCATAACCTGCTTGGAAAGAAATAGCCCATTCAAACTGAAATCCCTTTATTGACTTTCAGTGAAATATGTAAGCTGTAGACTGATTAGAACCTGAATGGGACTGTTGTTGCCAACTTATTTCTTGTCAATGAACATCTGTAAGAAGGAAAGTGCAAATTGGTATAAGTGATCCCCAAATAAAAGTGAAGTCATTGCTTTGTGTTGCATCGCTTAGATACTCTAATCAAAGCAGAACTGCCTTAAACTTGCTAATTGCACCCAGTGCACAGCTGTGTATTTGGTAGGGTACGCACGTTAGACCTCAGACAGCACATGTACTTCACAGTATTGGATAATGCACACAGCTTCAGTTCTTAATATAGTAGGTAGTGTCAGTCCTGGGTAGATGTGCATTCTATTAATAGGCAGTTTTTCTAACTTGCCTCTGTAAACACCTCATAAAATTTGATTTGTGTTTTGTTTACTCCCAGTGTCTGTTGTTTGTGAGCTGATTTTGAAGACAAATACAGTAATTTTTATATGTGAGCAAATGGTTTGGAAAAAGGTAATGCCAGGCATGTGTTTTAGATACTGTGCAATTTGTGTTCCCTTGCATGCTGTTCTAACTAAACGAAGTAGGTGACTGTGATTTTTTTTTTTTTTTTTTAACCTTTTTCCTAGTCATCCAAGACATACCGGCAGTAGGAACCTGACCTATCCACCGTTTGCCTCCATGTTTCCATTGCGTTCCTGTATTGTCTTTCGTTGTCAGCTCCTCCTCTTTCCACAATGAAACTTTTTCCTTCCTGCATTTCTAAACTAGCTTTGCCTAGCCTTTGAGCTGAGATTCATCCTGTGCATACTGGCATGTTCATGCTGACTTGCTCCAGGAAGCTGCGGAAAACTTCGGGATCTGCCTGAAGGTGAAGGCTCCGTTTCCTGAGTAGGGGAGGTCGAGGGGGATGTGAGCTGTAGTTCCTGCTGTGTCTGGGAAATTCCCGCTCCTGTTAAAGGGCCAGTTCGGTTGTGCTCAGAGCACAGCAGAATTGCCAGAGGTTTGTTTGGCTGACCGTGTGGGCTTAGCACATCGTTGTCTTTTGGTTTTGCAGCTGTGTCTTGGTGTAGTAGGCTGTTTAGAAGTGGTGGAGATTTTATAGCACTGCCGGAGTGTTCAGATAAGGGAAATACAGTCAGTGTGCCAACTCCAAGGTAAGCTGTTACCTGGAACTGGAGGAATAAGAACTGATTTTTATCTGTAGGAGTGGTTTTTTTACTGGTGTTGGTGTCTGTTTTAACACCATCTTGAAAAAAAAAGAATTTAGAGCAGATGAGTGTTTTGTGTTGCTATCTGAGATGTCTTATGTTTCCTGTCACTAAATTGTAAGGGTCATTGCAGGCAATTTAGAGTAATCAGTTATAGTACAGAAATACCATGAACTGCTTTCAGATCAGGTATAGTATATTTTGAAACTGAAAATTGTAATTTTTTTTACACTTTAATAACTGTTAACTTTTTTCCTTAAAAGCTTGAAAACATTCTCTGTGATTCCTAGTTGTAGTGTATTTTACTTGAATTGCAGTAGAGCAGTGGTGGAATCTTTTTGAACAAGTTATCACCTTCCATGTGAATTTGTGTGTGTGATCAGAGGCCTTTGATTTCTTACCTGTATATCATACAGTATTTTAGGCTACTGTGGCCTACCTTATTTTTAAAATGTCTTGGGTTTTACTGCATGGTTTCAGATTTTTTTTTTTTTTTTTTTGTGTTCTGAGCCCAGATGACTGAAGTGACCTCTAAAATGGACTTTTCTGTTCAACTAATTTTGATTAATTTAAAGGCTTAAAACTTTAGATACAGGCATAGTAAGTTTTAATTAAACTTTTTGACAAGCCAAAGTGAATGCCTCTATTGGAGGCCATACTTGCCAGCTGTCTTGTTAGGAACTATCTCATCATTTTCATTCAGAAGTTCTACTTTGCTGATTCTGAAGTCTCTATGTTAACGACCTCTCCCTCGGGGCAGGCACCTGTCCTTGCTCTTTCTTTAGTGTACATATCAGTAAGCCTGTAGTACTGGCAGAAGGCTGAGGCAAAGTTTGGCTTAAGTTTGTTTTACCTTGCTCAAACTCAAGGGATTAATTTTATTTACCTATTTTTAGGAAAGCAACACAGAAAATTTTGTGGTTATATACATACCTTAGGTCAAAATGACAAATAAATACGGGTGAGGATTTAGTGGTTTGGGGTTTTTTTGTTTCTTTTCTCCTGTTTCTCCCCTTTTCACTTTGACCCTTCAGAAATGTTAGATAGTCTCTTGCAAATGTAGAGCACATTCTTGGATCTCGGTTTGTCCTGAGTTTCTGTGGATTAGATTCTGTGATTTGGTAGCAGCAGAACTGATTGCAGAACTTTAACCTCTGTGTGCATCTTGGAAAAAACTTTCTTGAATTGAAATTTTCATTTAGATTTAAACATGTTCAAACTGGTGAGGGGTAATGAGCAGCACTATTGTTTCTGCTGTGGAGGAAGAAGCCACATAACAGTTTGATGGGAGAGGAGCAAGTATTCTGTATCAGCTGATCTCCTCCATATGCATGTGTGTAAACAAGTCTGCAGATACGTTGTTTAAGGCCTGGAGTATTTGGTGCTCTCTAAATATAAGTGAAAATAGCATTGCATGTCTGTAAGTAATCGCTGTTAAGCAAACCTCCCCTATCCACACATTCCTTCTGCAGCACATGTGCTGGTTTTACACTAACACAAGCCCATCTGTGCTCCATTGCATTGCAGTGGCAGATAAATGAATTCTGCAAATCCCTTTTCTTACTTACAGGTGGTTTCAGATGTTACTTTCTGACCCCAATGGTTTGCAGTTACTTTTACGAATTCAAGGCTTAATTTAAGAAATAGCTAGATATGCATAATTTAGGAGCATTTATTAAAACCAGTGCTTGTATTAAGGTGACTTTTCAGGTCTTACCTAACTTTGAATAGAGTCATGGGTCAATGAAGATGAAATTTTTGTAAAATAGACTGGATAGTCTTAACATATCCTAGGATAGTTCCAACAGAAAAATACCTACATGGAAGGGAATTGCTTATGAAAAGTGCAAGAGTCTCAAAGCATCTCAAACTGTATTTAGGAATCAATACTGATAATGACTTTGAATGGAGAAGAACTTTGTGGTGTGTTAGGTTTGTGTAGTTTTATTCTAGAGAACACATTTGTGTTACAGAACATCTGCTACTGCTGCCTGCTGTCCAGACACAAGTAACAGAGACCTAGGGCTCCCCCATACCATGAAGGGGCCTGATCCTCTAAAACTTACTCTATGAAAATAAACTCGCTGAACTAACTAGATTTTGAGTCATTGAACCCTTTTGGGGAACATATTGATAAATGGAGCATTGTATTCTCCAGAAGGATGGACTTGGGGCAGTTACTAGTTATAGAGCACAGTTTGCACTTCAGCATGTTTGTATCTCTAGATTAATATTTTTCTAGTTATTGTTTGGAATACTGAGAACTAAGTTGAATTGTGGCAATGAGAAGCAAGTCAAGCCTTATAAGGCTTGATTCGTCTTTCCTGCTAGCATCAGGTTTAGTAGAGAAGAAATGTTCTTTTGTGGTAAGTCTAGTAAAGAAGTTATTCTCTAGTGTCTGCTTCTAGCCTGAAAGATGAAATGTCTGCATGCAATTGTTTTCAGTTTGTTTTAAAAATAGTATTTGTTCACACATGGCATACAAGTTGTGTGATATTCTGCTAATTTAAGGATTTCCATGTGTGTTCAGCAGTTGAAATTTAAAGTTGAAATTATTGATTACTTTTGATTCTTAGAAGATCCTAATTCGTGCATGCTGGTATTAAATATTTCCAGACAGTAAAGACTTTATAGAAGTTAGTCAACCAAGTTAATAGCACAAAATAATGTTCTAACACTTGATGTAGTGGAAGCTGGGGCTTTGAAAGTAAGACTGAAGTGAAATACTGTCTGTAGCCAGTGATCATAACGGAAACGGAATGCTGGGTTTCGATGTCCATTAGGCAAACCCAAAATTTAAAGATCGAGACTATGGTCTAAGTATGAACAGTGTGTTGGATTCATCAGTAAAGCTCATCTCTGATGTTTTCCTCCTCTGTCCTGCTCTGTGGTTTGTGATTATTTTTTTGTTAGTTACGCTGTTACACTTAACACATAAGCTTTGGTGACAGACCTGATTCAGGTTAGAAAACTGGAAAAACTTTCAAAAAAAGAAAGGGTGGTGTATTTGGGTTTGAGATGAGAGAGCTTTTTCCTTGTGTCTTGTTTTCCCTTGAGGAATATTTGTTTCAGTTTTGTAGTTGGCTTGTGTCTGAGTTTGTAAACAACTCTTACTGCAAGAGCAGTTGAAACAGGGGATAGCGTGTCAAGCCAGCTTTGTTAGTGAAGGCTCCTTCTTGTGGGACAGCAGACTTAGAAATTAGGAACAAGAAGGTAAGTTAATTTTAAAAAGGAATAATTGTATCTGATTATCCCATACATAGTAAGCTAATGAGTATCAAAGTCTTTGATAAAGCTTCAAAATTCAGACAGCAAAATGTTCTGATATTTATGTAATTCTTTAATGATACACCACTCGTCAGCAAGTGAAATTCTGTGATCTGGTTCTTCAGTCTCTTCCCTCACCTCCCCCAAGCTAACATCTTCATCAGGGTTGTAGACAGTGGGATGGAGTGCATCCTGAGCAGATTTGCAGGTGGCACCAAGCTGAAGTGGTGCAGTTGACATGCCCAAGGAAGGGGATGTCATCCAGAGGGACCTGGACAAGCTCAAGAAGGAAGTCTGTGTGAACCTCATGAGGTTCAGCAATACCCAAGTTCAAGGTCCTGCACCTGGTTTGAGGCAGTTCCCACTGTTTCTAGATATGCTTCCTAGGAGAACAAGTGTTTTAGCTAAACTTTTAAGAACAAATACCACATGGTTAGCAAATTTCACGTGAAACAACCATAGGTAATCTACAAATGCGGTTGTGATGCTTTCCGTGTGCTGATTTTTTTGCAGACTTTATCATCTCTGAAAAACTTTCCATGGAAAAGTCATTACTCAGAATGAGAAAGAAGTTTAAAATTCAGTCCTTGGGGCACTCTTAATTGTTCTGTGCTATGTGAGGGAGGATGTCTTTGAGGGAAGAATGAAATATAAAGCTCAAGAATAGGGGTTAACAGGCTTATTATTGGGAAGAAAGGTGTTAAGAGCTGCTTGAAGAAAGAGTGATCAGAAAATTCATGTGGAGATTAAAATTTTAGTACACATGTAAATAAGTGGAACTTTTTTTTTCTAGGCTCTCTTCTTTTGGAGTCCAAAATTAATCCGAACACTGCGTACCAGAAGCAACAGGTAACCATAATTTTCTTTTTCTCATGTTTAAAGGCAGGTTCTTTAACAATACAACCAATAATGTAGTGGTACTGTAATTTTTTGCCTGTATTGAAGATTATAGTCTATGTTCTTGTACCAAAAATAAGACGCAAAGAGGATTTCACTGGTTTTGTGCATTTCATGATTCATGTGTTATTTCTCTGCATTTTTTTGTGAAGTTAAATAGATCATTTGCACTGTTTGACATAAAAAATTGCTTTGGGAGAAACAGGCAAAACATAGCTATGAAAATCACAAAGTGGCTGAGGTTCCTGAGGGTTATAGTATCTGAAACTTAATATAATTTGGGGTTTTTCTTCTTTATACTTCAGGTACTGCAACTTTGAGTCTATTTATATTCAAGAGAAGATTAGAAGGCTTTAAAACTATTTGCATGTTATCCTTTGTCTTCTCTTTGGGAGGTGGATGTGGGTTACTACTGCTTCAGAGCATTCTGTATACATAAAAGCAGCTTCTCACCTTTAGTTTGCACCTTGCTTCAATTATTTAAACCTACACTGTGAGCTTCTAAACAATGCTACTGAGATGGGCGAGAAGTGAACTGTAGGTCTTGTATATTGTTTGCCATTCTTACTTCAGGGATGCTCAGAATTACCCTTAGAGGTTTAGAAATGCTGAACCAGATTGTATTTTGGTGCCTGTCTGATCTGCTCAGACTTGCTAAAATCCTGTCAGGTACAGTTCCTGTATTAAAACACTCTTCAGTCTTCAGCTTTTAGAATTTGTTACAGGCATAGACACAGTTTTGCTCACAAGCAGTCCCAGTGGTTGTGTGGCTGCAGCTGTTTGTGGGGTTGTATGTTGAACTGAATGGGAAGAACCAGTATGGGTTAAAAATACCCTTCCTTGAAAAGTCTAACCTGTATCTGTCTCCTGATATAATTCATCATGCACCATATAAATACTCCTCACTGAACAACTGATAAAGCCAGTATCAGTGTGGAGAATCAATTCCAGGGAGTAAGAAAGGACAAGACCAGCAAAAATGCTAAGCAAACTAAGCCTTAGCTGTAATCCTGACTATCTTGAGGTCATGGTTCTGTAATACAGTAACTTGAGGTTTAGTACTCCTAAAATGACACTGAATATTTCACAGCTCTGTGGCATAAAGTGCTGATCTAGTGCAAACTTGCTTTGCTGGCTTAAATCTGCTCAAAGAGCGTTGAGGGCTGAGCTTTGTATCACTAGGGTTTATGCCAGATCAGACATGAAACCAGCTTCAAGTAGGCATAAAATTGTAAGATTGGTGCAAAGCACTAAACATGCCTCTCAGTGTAACAGCATTTGCTGCTCTGGGTCAGATGTGTATTGTAATCTGCACTGCACAGATCAGTGCTGCCATTGTCAAACATGGTGAGAGAAATCAGAATACCAAACATGAATCTGTCCTGTCGCTGTGCTGGAGAGGGAAGTGTGCTGTCCTTAAAGCTTTCAAATGCTGCACAGACAGAAATTTATATTTGTGGGTGGATTGTTCATATTATTTAAGCAAAGTGGTCTCTAGTGCAGGTTGAATGTATGGCTCCACTTTGAGCCTTAGAAATACCAAATCTTTCTCGGTGTGTGTATTTAATCTGCTTTGTAGCATGTTACGTTTCACATGAGGCCTGCTTACTGTTTCCCTTAGTAAAAGGCAAATTCAGAATTTAAAATTGATTCTGTATGAGCTAAGCTTGGAGCTTAGCAGCTGAAAAGAAGAGTTGTTTCTTTCCAGCTCTGCTCATATAACTCTAAACTGCCTAAACCGCAAGGAAATCAACACGGTACTCCAAATCCCTCTTCAAAACTCCTGTGTTAGCAGAAGTTTCAGGACTCCTCACACAAGGTCCATTTGTGGAACTGTGAGATGGAAGAGTGGGTGAGATCTTTCTTTTTGACTGCACAAGGCCACTTAGGTCACCTCAGCTCCCGTGCTAGTGACATTGCAGCCTGAGATAGAAGACTTACTTTTGAGTATGCCAGCAGTTGTCACTTGCTGTCATGACGTTTCAAGAAAATCTCCTAGAAAGGCTTAAAACTTGAAAGTTATCTTTCTAGTGTTTTGGTCTCACAAGGCTTTTATCTCAGAGTGTTATTGTGAGGATGAACTTCCATTCCATTGTGCCGGGATACGCAGCAGCATGTCCGTTTGTCCTGTGAGGTACTGAGCATGTGGCTTGTGAGCACTTCAGATATCTCATGGAACAAGTGGATGAGTTCTTACTTTTGTCTAAGCTCACATGAGGCTTGTAAGAAGAAACAATTTTTATTGGACCAACAGAAATAATTCATGGCTGGAAGGAGGGAGAGATCATGCGTGATACATAAGCTCTTGCTGTGCCAGTTGCTTTGGGTCCTTCAACAAGCCTGTAGATACCTTTGTGGTCGATGATGAACTTCTTCCACTGGTGAAAGGACCTTCTACGTATGGTGCACTGTTAGTGCCAGTGTGAAACGTGGTCTCATTACTAACTGATACCACAAATGATGCAATCTCATGGTATATGTATGTGTGTTTTAATCTCTGCACAGCTTGGATAATTATTTATCAAAAGAATAGCCCAAAGACCTGAGTACAAGTTAGCCTTACATCCTCTCTTCTCTTAGTGTGTAAAACATATAGGGAAACAGGGAAAAGCCCCAACCCAAACAAAACAAAACCACAAAAAAACCCCAAAAAAACCCAACCCAAAACCGACCAAAAACCCCAACAAAAGCTATACCCTGTGAACTTGAGCTACTGGTGTAGTTTTGTCCAATTGTCTGCTTTATATTTCTCAGTGTTCAGGACTGAAAGCAGTGACTGCCCTTTATGGTCAGCTCTGAGGTACTTCAGCTTGCACAGTCTAGTTCCTGTTCTTCCCAGACTTGGCTGCTGTCTGGAGGTTTGAAATAATTCCTAAAAGCATGAAACACATAGTCTTTTAACTACCTTTTCACTAGTCAGCTAAGTTAGATTAGTCTTTCTGTCGCAGTGATGTGTTATTTTCTGCTGTTCTCAAAAGAAAAGATTTGTTTATCTGATTCTGCATCATAGAATTGATACCAGTGGAAGGTTTTGGCCGCTCTGAACATGTACTTCTGGCAAACTCATCATTACTTACACTAGAACTAGAAGAAAGGAATTCATATGAGGAAAACAAGCTAGAAAGAAAACAGCTTGAGAATCTAATGTCCTGTGGCTCAAAAAGGACAGAAACTTCTTCAGAAAAGGCAGAATGTGCATCAGTACAGGCACTCGGATGCCTGACTTGTGCTGTTGCTTACATCTATATGTTAAGTGTTGTTGGTATTCTCATTTTAAAATGTTACAGTAATGGTCCTATAACACTGCCATGGAATGTACTAGATTTAATTTTAGGTAAGTAGTAGCACAGAATATTTAGTTTTCTTCTTCTGTTGTTGGTTGTTTTCTTAATGTGCTAGTAAAGATAGAAAATATTTTAATTGTGGTGGGTCTTTTAAGGCATTAAAATTTTGGAATGCTAATGACAGAGATGCTGTTCTTAATTAAACACGTTATCCTTATTCAGAAAATAAATGATTGCAGTAGTATTTTAGGAAACACACCTCTTCCTATACAACCTTAAACTATATGCATAACGTTGATCTCGGGAGAAACCTGATACAGCTGTGGACTGGGATATATAGTTTTCAATATATTTTGGCAGTGCTTTAGCAATAGAACAGTGTAGACTTGTGTTACCAACTTTTAGATACATCCATGTACATTCTGTAACCCAATGTGCCTGAAACAAGGAAGACTTGAGCTGGTTACAGCTTCCAGCTAGAGTCTTGCCTCTGCACTGGGAGCTTCAGTGTCTCCTGTCCTTCGCTTTTGCAGTCTCTCTCTGTTCCTCACAAGAATACTCAGATTAAACTCATCCAGAGCACTGTCTCCTAGCTATATAGCTTGAAGGTGGCCACCCTTGAATGAAGGAGAGCAGACTTGCTGATAACAAAACTAAGTTTTGAAAAGGCTCAGGGAAGATGAATTTCCTACCTTTGCTGTCATGACAAGTGAGGCAACAGTGAAACTGTTTCAATAAAATTTGTGCCTGTTGTAGCTAAGATAGCAAGAAAAAGCTTGTGGCTTGGTGGGGTGAGGGGAGAAACAAGGGAAAGTTTATCTGTTTTAAATGATCACTTGTTTCTTCATGTCTGTTTTCCTGTGTAATGTGATTTTTCTGCTGTTGCTGGGTATGGTCATTAGGCCAGGGAGTCGAGGTTCTGTTATAGGTCTAATAAACTGATTTTGTTCCTTGTGATTCATGGGAATTCAGCTATGAAATCGCTAGCTGAAAAGTCATGTAGGATTGTTGAGCCTTCATGGAAGCTAATAGAACACATTCTGTCAGAAGACTGAGTGTGGGATGAATTGTTAGCACAGCCGGGTTCTCTGTGAACAAATGCACAAAACCAAATGCAGAATTGAAACTTGGTATTACGTTACTTGGGTGCATTTTTTAGCCTGAAGATTTTGCCACAACCTACCACTAAAACCATGTATTTGACTTAAAAATACTGGGTAATGCCAGTAGTTTATTTCATAAAGAAATACCTGCTTATGGAACTACTTTTGACTGTAAATATTTAGATAGCAGGATGCTACAAGGTGCCTTGGCATGTCCAGGGAAGTATCTGTGACTGTAAACAATATGAGGGCTTAGATAAGGAATTAGTAGTCAGGCTGTCCAAGGTGGGAGAAACAACCTTGATGTGTTGAACTTTCAGTGTGGGCCAGGAAAGTATCACAGGCCTTAATCATTTGAGGGCTAATAGGAAGCAATTGATATGCTCTTTAAACTGAAAGCAAGAATTTATGAAAGACCTATCTAGTTTAGGGAGTCGCTACTTCTTGAGAGAAGCCTAAATCTCATAGGGATGCCAAGAGAATGTTTTGGAGCTGCAGAGAAGACTGTTACTCTACCTGGACATGACCAGCAGTGAGAGGATGGTGTCAGACAGTAACAGTTTTGTTGGTTCTATCACATCAAGGAAGAAATCTTAGTTTTGCAGCAGAAGCAAATCCTGAGTACTAGTTGCTCTGAAATTCTTCATTAAGAAGTCCCAGGGCTTGCTTTGGCAATTGTGTGAGTGCAACACACCTGCTGATCAGCTTTCTAATTGTCAAATAAAACTGATTTAATGTCTAATAAAAGTGTGACTTCTGATGAGTGTTACAGTGAGAACTTAAGACTGGTAGTATGTATTCAGCAACTTTTTACTCTTAAGGAAAATAAGCCTTTTGGCAATAATTTCAAAATATGAGAAGTCATATGGTAGCTCCTAAGCCCTGGCCATCCAAGTCCAGTTGCCACTGCTTCCTCTTAAACTATTGCAGTCTTTTGGAAGGTTAGTTTCTTAGGCATGAAGTCTCAAAACTGTAGCACACAGCAATGCTTCCTTGAAGATCTCTAACTAAGCAGAATTTCATGTGAGCTTGATGCAGCCACCAGTGCAACAAGCAGCACAGAAATCCCCACTTGTATCCTGAGCTTTGGCCTCTGCCTGTATCCTTAACAAGGATCAGTGTAAAAAGTTACCCTGCAGAAATGATGGTTACCTCTCCCTGGGTATGTTAAGTGCATAGGTCTCCTTGAAAGAGGCCATGCTTAGACCTTTTGGTTGCAATTAAAAATTCTTGATTTTATCTGTGCAGTCATAATGAACACTAATATGAAAGAAGACAAATTTACATAAAGGGTCTCAGGGACACAGCGAGTTCTGTATGGACTAAGGTAGTGATGACACATCCAACTGGCACTACTGTCAAAATATTTTTTGTGAAGCAGCAAATGATTTTCAAGCTTGGAGTAAGATCATGAACTCTGCATAAATAGCTCCTGATTATCATCCTATTTTAAAAAGATCTTGCCAAGGACTGATGCAATTTGAGGAATGTGGGGAGCTGGAATGCTGGGATTCTCACAGAGCATTCAAAATAAAAACCTTCAATGTTAAAACATTTGTCTGTGTTTATGACATTTCACACAATGCAGCTGTGATTCAATAATGCAGTTTCACATTTTAGCTGTGTTTAACAGTGAGGTAGCTAAGAACAAATTTTAGATGTGCTAATCATCCCAGTTCCTTGTCGAGGCTAACATTTTGTATGTAACCCAAAAAAAGGACGTTTTTGATCAAACTGAGCCAGAACTGCTTTTATGGATCATTTGAGATAGAAGATTTTATACTCATGAGGTGTAATGTGCAAGACTCACCTCCTTCCCTCTCTAGCCAATAGCTACGATTGCTAAGCATCTTTATTCACACTCCTGTTTTCTCTTGGGATGGAGGAGGCATTCTTAGAAAATTCCAGTTGCTTTTTGGAGTCACAAGGAGTAATAATGTTTGACATTAGAAGCGACAAATTCTATAGCTGAGAGACCCAGAATAGTTAGTGGATTCAGATTACACTGAGGAGATTTCAGAGCAAACACATAGAAATATTCCATTAAATAAAGCATGCAGAAACTAGACTATGTTACTCATGCTTTTTTTTACAATCTTTAGCTACATCTAGAATTTCTTTCAGTCACTTCTTTCTACATATGTCTTGTGCTGCTCTTCTTTTTGATTATAAGCTTTGTACTGCTTCATGTGCACTTTGTAAAAGCCCTTTGAGGCAAGAAATAATGTACAAACAAATGCTCTTCCTAAAGTTCCAGAGAGTAGCACTTGATGGATTTCTGTTGAGGAACTAATAATAATCTATAATATGAAACCCTTGTGTGATAAGACAACAGATAAGTAATAATTTGCAATTGTTAGTTCCTAATTGGTAATAGGAAACCACTTTTCTAACATTAATAAACCAAACTGGAAGATTATTGTTCTGCTGCTCAGATAATTTCTTTGAGCAGTTTTTTTGTTTCATTTCCCGAAGAAGAAATAATTTCTAAAAATCAGAGTGTGTAGTGGTGTGAACTTGCATATCTAACAATAGATGATCTTGTTTAACAAGAACAGTTACTATACTGTGGCCAAATACACATCTGTGACTGTAGTTTTTAAAAGCAGGTTTTAACTTCTTGCCTTTACTTTCATTTTTCTCTGCCTGCCTTGATCTCTTCATCCTCTCCCCAGAAGAAGAAAACAGGCAGACCTGTCTTGGTCCAGTGCTGGATTTTATTCACAGATTTACAGCTACTGTTTATTGAACTTAAGCAGTTAATGTAAATGACACTGTCCTTTTTTGTGTTCTTTAGTCATTTCCCCAGTTGTCAGTTGTGTTCTTAATAAGGAAGAAAATACATTGATCTTCTGAAAATGGTTTGCTTAGAAATCTAATCACTGTCCATTTAAATGGAGATGTAATTAGATGGAAATGTTGGAAGTTCTGCTAAGGTCTACTTAAAATTTCGCATTGGGGTTTTTTTCACGCTACTCAGTGTGAAGCTAATGAGGGAGTGGCCTTGAAAATTACTGCAGAGTAAATACTAATTGCATTGATGAATGTATTAGAATTTGAACCCGATACATATGATGGATACTGCAGTAAGGTGCATACTATTTTTAAAGATGGTAGACAAAACAAATTGGGTTTTTTTTGACCTTTCATCTCTAGATTTTTGTAAAGTGTTATTTCCCTTTCTCTATCAGAGTCAGCAGTACTAGGTGCTGTCAATCTGTTATTACCAGAGTATTTGCACCATGACCTGTCTTGTAGGGAATCAATATTAATTATGGGTTTTTTCTTCCTTTTGTATTTTGGAGGTGGTCTTCCTAAATCCCTTTCTTCTGTGTACCACCTCTTCCTCAACCCTTTGGAAAAGGAAAAGGTAAACTATTTGCCATTTACAAGGTAAAGCCATTAGTGCCTCTGAAGCATTAGAGCTGCTGGTAATGGCAAATTGATTGTATTGTATTGCTTGACAGCCCTAATGGAGGTAGCTGATGGTGCTCTTTGGGTTATAGTTTAGTTCAAGGAGTTTCCTAGTAAGTGCATATTGAAATCTAAATGTAAGATTTCTCTTTATCCTCAGTGTTCATTTTAATATTTGAAGCAAATTAAGCCTGATTAATAAACTGTATTAGACTTCATAACTGCCTGGCAACTTATAGTGATTTTGCAAGTATTTTAAATTAAGTTCTTTAGGAATAATCACCATAAGCAAAACCTATACTTAATGAAGCAAAAATTCTGTATTTTATGTTCCCGTTGAAATCCAAGTAGAATTCTCACATCTCTTGTTCCAAATGAGTAAATGCATGGTTTAGCACTTGGCTGAAATATTATGGTTTCCTGGAGCTCTGTGTATTTACTGTGGCTATATTTTGGCTGTTATAAGAAGGAAAAAGTCTTAAAATGAAACTTGATTCAGTATGTGTAAATAAGCCCAATTTTTTTCCTTTTTTTTTTATTCTAAGAGCTTTTATCAGACCTTCTGTAAGCTACTGCATCAACTATCAGTCTGTCATATTGCAGTTTGCAGGTTCAGCTCCCAGTTCCAGATACTGGTTCTGCATGCAGTGTGAGGGTTCTGATGAACTCATGTGCTATCCTAGTGAGCAAATGAGAGCTAAAGTGTTTGGGTAGTAAGCATAGCTAAGCATGGATTTAACTCATTTCTAGAAAACTAGGGCAAAACTTCCTTCCAGAATTGTAGTTTGGAGTAAGTAAAAGTCAGGTGAGTGGTTCGGTGTGATAGGTGTGTGTGCTGTTAGCCACTGTGTGCGTGTTCAGGTTTCTGTTCTTTAGAGTTTGAGCCATCTTGGGGCTGCTTTTTGAGCAGCTGTTCTGTGCATTAGCACAGTGTCTTCTGAGGCCTATAAAACATGGAAAAATAAAGAAAAATATTGTAACCGATGCTACAGAAGTGTGTTTTTATGTAGTCCAATTGAAACATCTAAAAAAACCCCCAAACATAAAACTCCACAAAACCTGTTGCTTTTGTTACTGTATTTTATCAGAGGATGCATTGAGATAGAAGTGTGTATTCTACATCAGCCTGTCAGATTTACAGTATTGTAGTCACCTGAAATAAGAACTGAAACTTTCGGTGTCTTTCTGGAACTTTATTGATCTGATCTGCTCTGAAATTATTGTAATCCTAAGAATCTCAGAACATATAAAAATCTAACAAAATATGATTATTACACTTGTATTGCAATACTGTCCTGTCATAATTAGGCATCATGCTGGTTTTATTTGCAGATTTTACTCTTTAAATACTGTATAGGTTTGTAAAATCTGAAATACATTGCCTGAAAATACTCTTCCTCTCTTTAAAGGATACCTTGATTGTGTGGTCTGAAGCTGAAAATTATGATTTGGCACTTAGCTTTCAAGAAAAAGCAGGATGTGATGAAATATGGGAAAAAATATGTCAGGTAAGTCTGATAAATGTAAGATTGAGACAACCTAATTGATCTTAATGTTTGTGTTCAAAATTTTTAGGCTGTTCTAAGAGGTCAATCTGAACACTGTAGATAGAAAGTAAAAATTATCGTTTTAGCCACTTCTCCCAAATTTTTCATTTTTGAATTTGAAAACTTCCTCCTTCCTCCAGAAATTTAATACAAACTTAATATATGTTTTGGTTATTTTTTAGAACATTTTCAGTTCTTTTTGCTTTGAACTAACTTTTTAGTTCTATTATCACCCAAGGAGTTCTATTAGTGCTCAACATGAGTGCTCAGAGTTTCATAACAATTAATGTTTAACTTTTTCCAGGTTGGCTAGAAGGGGAAAGATTAAAGGTTTTTTTTGTTGAGAGAAGAACATATGTGAGCTCTTAGTGAATCCTGCAATGTATTTCTTATCGAATATACCATATTTTTGTGTATATAGTTTACCTAATAAAACCATATCTTATTTGCATTTCTCTTTCTACATTTCTTATTCTTCCGTTTCAGGTGAGGAGAATATTTAGCTTCTCTCAGAACCTTTTTCCATGTAAATGTGACAGTATACTTCTGTGGACTGTCAGGCTATGAAAGATTGATCTGGTAGTTGAAGTAGGAGATAGCTCTGACCCATAACTCTTACAGTTCTAAGAAATTAAACCATTTGTGTATAGCATGTATATATTTTAACATGTGTTTTACCACTGTCGTCACTGAGTCAGTATTGTTTGTGGATAACGTGGTCAAGTGTTAACTATTGACCAATACCCAGAAGAGTTTAGTCAGTATTTTCACTGAGGTTAGTTCACTTTGTCAGTTCTCCTTTGGGTTTTTGTCTTCAATTCCAAGCATTACAACTTTCCTTAGTTTCTATGCTACATAATGTGGGATTTTTCGAGCCTGAATCTCTATGTGCTCTTTCTGTTCTTAGCAAACATCTGGCTCTCTCCACTCTGTCTTTTTGGAGTTTGTTCTCACTGATTTCAGAACTAAAGCAAAAGAAATCTGGTTTTAAAATTGCATGTGTATAGATTATTGCTTTTTTTTAGGAATGAGTCTTTTCAGCAGTTTATCACTTATGTAAATAGGTACAGAAACATTACAGGAACCTTAGCAGTCAATGGACTTAAAGTTGGGGACAGAAACAAAATGGGGAAAAGGGGAAGTTCTGTTCTTGGGAACACCCAGATAAGAAGGCAGGTTTCCTCACCCTCGTGTAAAGATCTAGTATTTTTGTAGGAAAACAGTGTCTTTACATCCTGTTTTGAGGCTATGCTATTGTAGTTGTGTCTAGTGTACTTTATAGCTCTTAAGCTTCCTCTGTCATTAAAACTTCTTCTAAAAGGGAAACTTCTATACCTTTTATGCTGAAAGTGGTTACTGGTGTATAAGCAGAGCAATATGTGGTTTTAAAAAGCATTCTGGATTTTAATCTAAGTATAGGCTTGCTGTTCATTATAAATGAAGTATTATTTCTCCTGGGGTTTTATGCTGATTTTCAAGACTAAAAAGAACAGTACCTTCTACTGTTCTGCACAGCAGTGCCTCTCTGAATTTGACACATCAGACTGGAAGCAGATGCTAAAATTAAGATGTCATTAAAGCTGAAACACTTTGGTGCCCAAGCACCTGTCTTTTTCACTAATTCATACTTTCTGCAGTTTCCTTATATCTCTAGAGAGATCTTGGCAGGTTCTGTGCCTCATTTCCCTGACAGTCAGTTTTCCACTACTCTTTTGTCAACGTTGGTTTGAGCTTTTCTGTTCTTAGGGGGAGATTCTGTGTCTCTGTTGAGTATTTCGAAAGCACACTGTAACAGATTTTGACTTGCAGTTCTCCAGAACCAAAACCAACAATTAGATTAGCAAGACTGGCCTCTCTCCTCTGTTTGAGGTAGCAGCAGCTTTGAAAAGCATCAAGAGCAGTTAATAGCCTATAGATAAATGTTTAAAGCTGTCACTGCAATAATGTAATAGTGGTTTGCATTTGAAAATCTGCAGACCATAGAGGTGGAAACAAATAGCCTAGTTCAGTAGTCGTACATATTAGTAGTTATGAATTTCTGTTTTTATTTGAAGTCCTCAGAAAAATATAGATTATTTTTTTATTCTTCCTTCTTTTATAGAAAACAAATGTCTAATGTAAGAAGAATTTTGTGAAATTTTATCTCCTGTCTGAAGAAATCTCTTCATTATCTCTTTATTTTCCAAACCAGCTGTACCCAATGTCAAATTTAGCTTTGCACCTCTGTTTTGCCCATACAGAGAAAAAGTCTGTGACATTCGAAATGGCATTTTTATAAAAGCCTTCAAGTAGCAGTAAAATTAAACTCCACTTTTCTGACACGTGTTATTTTGTAGGTTCAAGGCAAAGACCCTTCTGTCGACATCACTCAGGACCTTGTGGACGAATCTGAGGAAGAACGTTTCGATGATATGTCATCACCAGGGCTAGAATTGCCATCTTGTGAGTTGAGTCGACTAGAAGAAATTGCAGAACTCGTGGCATCTTCACTGCCTTCCCCATTGCGTCGGGAAAAACTCGCACTAGCGCTGGAAAACGAGGGTTATATTAAGAAGCTCTTAGAAATTTTTCATGTGTGCGAAGACTTGGAGAACATTGAAGGACTACACCACTTATATGAAATTATCAAGGGAATTTTCCTTTTGAACAGAACTGCACTTTTTGAAGTCATGTTTTCCGAGGAATGTATAATGGACGTAATTGGATGCCTAGAATATGATCCGTCTTTATCACAGTCACGGAAACACAGGGAATTTCTGACTAAAACAGCAAAATTTAAAGAGGTGATACCTATATCTGATCCAGAGCTGAAGCAAAAAATACATCAGACATACAGAGTACAGTACATTCAAGATATGGTTCTACCCACTCCCTCAGTTTTTGAGGAAAATATGCTATCAACACTTCATTCTTTCATCTTTTTTAATAAAGTGGAAATAGTTGGTATGTTACAGGTGAGTCTCAGAATTTCAGTGTCTTATTTGTGCTTGGGCAGAGAAAGTTGGATAATTTTTCTTGGAAAGATCAAGGTACTTCTCTGGAACCTTCACTTATGTGATTCTGAAAGTGACTGTGGAGTATGAGAGCAAGGGCTTGGATTTGAGTACTGAGCTGACAGATATATGTTCTTAAATTTCTGATTTTGGACTAGATTCTCTGTAACTCATTTAAATGGAGTAAACACGTGTAGAATCTTGAATGAGGTTTGGAATGAACAGTAGTGTTCGCATTTTGAAGCATTGATTTTATTAGGAGTTTTGAGGTTTGTTGGGTTTTTTTGGATGGTGGGACTTTTTAGTCACTAGATTTAAGGATACTTTTTATCATGTTGCCATGAAAAAAGAATCAAGCTACTTTGCCTAAGTTTCACATTATAATCTCCTACCAGGATGTGACTGTTTCTAATTTTGAAGTAAATTTAATTAGTTGTTTGGAAGTACAGGTTAAGACCATAACACTGCCTTAGGTGCTTGAATGCTTTCTCAGTTTATCCCTAAATAATGCTGCTTGGAATTCCCAGTTTTTCATGAAGTATGTCTTGCTGCAAATGTAAAGACATGATGCAGTGCTTTAGATATCTTACCAAATGTCTTGTCTTGTGCTCCAACCCATGAACTAACTGAACAGTGTAAGAAATAGGTGGCACATTTCTGGAAGGAGAGCTTCCTAATGCTTTCAGCTAACGCAGCAAAGTGTTACAGCCACGTGTATTTTGGTTTGTAGAAGTTAATTATCATTGTCTTAATTCTCCTAGTGTTTAATTAATGAATAGCCACTGTCTTCGTTGGGGCTGTGTGATCTGGAGAAATGAACTGAGTGCTAGATGTTACGGATTACCTTAATCATATTTATCTTCAGTTTGACTCTCAGGGTGCTCCCTGTATAATTTCATTGAAAATACAGCAAAGGAGTGTGAAAATTCCTTTTGCAAGCTCACACAGTAAATCATTGTCCAGACTAGGCCTCAGAATTTTTTGGCCACCACACTCAGTTTTCAGAATCCTGACATTATTTAATCTACTCCCTTGGAAATTTAATCTGTCATGTCCTCACGTGGAGTGCTTAAGCAGCCAGGTGTGCAAGACATCACCCAGGCCTAGCTCCTGAGGCATGTGCCTTGTGGACCTGGGAATCAAGCATTGGAGCAGCAACTGGAGGCCTGGTGGAACACCTGGGGTGTCTTCTGCTGTGCCTTCAGTGACAGGACTAGAGGAAATGGTTTTAAGTTGCAACAGGGGAGATTCGGAGTAGATGTAAGAAAAAGGTATTTTCACTGTTACTGTGGTCAGGCATTGGAATAGGTTGCCCAGGGATGTGGTGGAGTCACCATCCCTGGAGGTGTTTTAAGATCCAGGTCTGTTACTGGGTCATGGGGTGTAGTGCTGGGTAGACAGCTTGGCTTGATGATCTTATAAGTCTCCCAACCTCGATGATTCCATGATTCAATAGTACTAGGCCCCCTCAGGTGAACCAAGCTATTCATGTCGGTATATGTGTCCTTGATAAACAAAGTCACAGTTACTTGTCTGAAAGAGTCAGAAGGCCTTAGTAATTTTGGAGTTGCCAGTTTGAAGAACCTTACAAACCTGACTTTGAGAGGATGCAAAAAAAGATTCACTTAAGGAGTCTGTACTGAGTACCCAGTATGGCTAGTGTCTCCAAAATGTCTTGTCCTCTGTGCGAGGATTGATAGAAGCAAATTTCTGAGGGTGATACATTCTGGCTTGAGGGGAGGAGGTGGGGGAGAATTTTTCAGAAGTTTTGGTGTAAGTGGCTGATTCTAAGAGGGGTTTTGAACTTTGAAAAGGAAACTGGGCAAGGACAAAGGGGATGTGATCTTGCAAAATAATTATGGGTGTTTTTGGCAGACATCCCAAGATGACTTGATTGAGGACTAGTGGCTGATGAGTTTCCTTTTTTCTGTCTCTTACAACCTGTGTTAGGTTAATCCATGTGGGGTTAATTTGGGTAAGAGTATCAAAATGTGTGGCTGCCGAAAATGTTAGTTGCAGTTTGCACTTGAAATAGAGGTTCAGATCTGGGTTTAATTTGTTTTGTGAGAGCAGATTTCTGAACCTTATCTTCACTTCAGTTGCTGTTGTCTGTGGTTGAGAATAAATTGTATTCCATGTGTGTGGGAGCCAGAAGAATTAATGTTGTGTTTCAAAGAGATAAAAACCAAGTTGTTCAGGTGTTTTCTGCCGCTTCGAGGAGACAAGAGTAGTAGCACACAAGAAAGAAAATACATCCTATGCTATATTGCATTTCCTAGTACTTTCACAGTACAGCTGCATAGCACTGAAGGGGAACTCCCTGAGCTTATAATCTGTTGGAAATCATTTGATGCTGTTGATCAGTTTTTGGTTTTGAGGGAATTAAAAGAGGCTATCATGAATTGTATGTCCATTGCATTTCTAACAGAGTAAAAGGATTGATTGATTGATTTTTTTCAAGTTCTCGCAGTGTTTAAACGAAGGTTTAAACCCACTTGCCTGACATTTATTTATTCCTTTATTTATAGAGGAATATGTCAGGTTACACTTCTGTGTAATCTCTGCCCCCTCAAGTTTCATTTCACCCCTCTGTTCCTACAGTCTGTGTATAAAATATACAATACTGTTCCTTCTCATTTCTTTAAGCAAAATACTTAATGCTCTGAGAACAAAATTAAGAGACAACATTTGTTGACTTCACTTCTATTACTAAGTCCTAAGTTCTTTATTCCATTTGTGTGTGGTTTAGCATGCATTTCTGTATCTGGTTGTATCACAATAACTTAGGGGTGTGTTACTTCAAGAAAGATGTAAAATTCTCTGGAGTTTCTGGCATTCAGTGTTTTAGATCTTAAAACATGTTGGTGCTCACTTACCTCACGAGTGTACTTAAGCAGCTTCTTTTATAAGTCATTATTAGTTGAACAGTCTCTGGGATGCTTCACTGTAGTTTATTAGGAGCTGTGGATGAGTCTCAGGTTCTTAGTTGATGCATAATACTGGTTGTTAATGTTTCTGCTGATGACTTTAGGTTGTCTCTCCTGGACCAGTGAGGATATGACAGAATTTGTTTTGGGGGAAGTTTACTTCTCTGAATAAAAGTAAACGCCCTGAGCAGCTGATAGTCTGACATACTGCAGCTGTTGTGTGTACAACTGAGTTGTTGTACAACTGTTCTTTTCTTTCTCCTGTTCTTTTCTCTCACTGGCTCTGAAAGAAAGGAAAAGAAAAGCTTACCTCCACCATGGCAAAAAAAAAAGCCCTAAAGAGACCTTTCCATGTCAGGCTGTGTGTGCCACCACAGTGGCACTTTGCAGACCCCTCATCTCAGTTAACTCAGCCATACTTGAGTTCCAGAAAGTGACTAGAAGTTTGTGTAAGACTCTGTGCAAATGCTTTTTGACAAGTTAGGTGATAGGCCATTTAGGGTTGTGAAACCGCACTGACATTTAAGGTGTCTTTCAGTTGTAACTGGTGAATTCTGTAAATGAGAATATGCTGATTCTTAAGAGTTGTGGCTTTCTTAGATTTTGGCTGAGTTTTAAAAGACATAAATTCTGTAGTCATGGCAGATAGCAGCTTCCGTGATTTTCCTTTCTGTGGTAGGTACATAACTGTTGCCCTTCTGTGGTAAAACCAGAAATAGTGACCAGGTCTCCTTTGGCACTTAGGGTTATGAGCTGTATCCCTCCCTCCTCTCATTAAGGTTAGCTTTCCCATGGTCTTTATAAAAATACTTACTCTGAGGGGCTCTCCTGAGAAATGGAGGTGGTTAAATTTGTGATTTAATTTCATAAGACCTGTCATTTTAATTGAGCATGTCAGCATCTCTCTAAACTAGACACTGTTGTTCCATGATGGAGAGTAAACCCATGATACCAGGATTTCCAGCCTGCAGAATCAACTGCTGTGGAAACCTGCTCAGTTACAGGCTTTGTGATTCTCTGTACGTGAGATACGAAAGAGATACATAACATTTTTTTCCAATTTCAGCCCCTCCCAATATGCTCTTACTCCTTGGGGTCCAGCCTGTTCTAGTCTTGAGATGTCATAGCCCCCAGGAAATCTGGCTGAAACATGGAGCTGACCAGGCTGTGAGAGTGGGGGTGGGACAGGTAAGTGGTGTTTCTTGCTTTATATGACGCTCTTTTGCAATTTAAAAAATACCTACTAATGTTCAAACTGGAGGCCACCAGTTCTTTCCCTTGGTGTTATTAACTAGTTCTTAAAAACCAAAACTTGCAAAATTGCGCCATAGAGTGAGCAAACACGGTTTCCTTCTGTCCTCTCCCCCCATTCTCATTGGCATATCCTTTTTGCCAGCAAGATCCTGTGATGTTTTTACCTTCCAGAATACAGAGTACTGTCAGGATTACTGTTGGGTATGTGCTTTTAGACTTCAGTGTCTTTTGTTTTCAGGAAAGTGGAGAGTAGAAGGGGAAAATTGGACATGTGTTAAAAATAATTGTTGTGCCTGGTAGAGCAGTGATCACGTGGTATTACTGTACTGGTAAATCAGATTTTTAAAATACAGAAATCATATTACTGACAGTCTCTATGTTCCTTTTCAAGAGCTAAAAAATACAGGCCTCTAGGTGCGGCTGTATATTTTACTGGGTCTGTGTATAGCAATAGATGAGTTTTCATTTCAAAAGTGGTTTTACAGGTAGTTGCTTATTCTTAACAGAGCCCTGTGGATGTAAATGGAATTATCTGTAGTTGTTTTAGGGGAAGAATTGTGTCAGTGCCCATTGGTAGTTTTGTCCAAATCCAGTCTGTTGTTTTGTAGTAGTTGGCTCGGAAATAACTGGAGATTTACTTTCAGCAAAATTCACCTTGCAGTGAAGTGTAAAAGGATACTGTTTTCTGGGGGAAATGGCTTGGTGAGAGGGCTTGGCAAGCGGTGCAAGCTCATGATTGCTGAGATTAGCTTTGTCATTGTAGAAAATGATTTTCCATGTTTACAGAGACTGCAAGTGACTGGGTGGATCCCACTGCTGCTTCAGCACGTTGATTCCAGTGGAAACAGTGCGTGGTGAAGGCATGTGTGGAAAGACAGGCTGACGTAGAGATCTTACACTCAGAAATCTTCTGGTGTGGTAGCAGGAAGGAATGTATGTTTGAAGCTGTAATTATCTGTTTGCTGGTAACATGTTAGGAAAATTTCAGTTCATGGGCTAAAATCTTGTTTCTGCCCAAAATGAATATGGAGGTGGAAAATACAATGGATGATATGTTCTCTTTCCAGCTTAGGTGTTGTTGAGTTTCTTGGCTGGGGTTTTGTTTGAGAAAGGGATGTTTTCTGTCATTTATCTGTAATCACAGACATAAAGTATCTGATAACTGAAAGTTAATTACATTTAAGAGAGGCCTGGTTTTGAAGAGCGTTTTTTTGAGTGCCTTTTGGGAGGAGGAGGACTGCTTTGAAAGCTGAATCACAGATGTACATAGTGTCTTTGGGTGACCCTGCCTTGTCTGTGGGTTTTCTTGCTTTTGAAGTCATAAATGATTAAGTGAGTAGTTCACCTGCCTTGATTTTATCTTCATGAGCTTTAAAAGGTATTAAATCCTAGGAGCATCTACTTAGATCTTGCAAAAGCAATACGAATATACTTAGCATCTGGTGTACACGTAGTTTGAGTATTGCACTTTAATAATTTCTGTGCCTAGGGAAAATAACTAGAGTGTACAGTTACCTCATAAACTATCATTTGCAGTTTTGTTTTCTTGGAAAACAGTTGTGACCTCCACAGCTTCTAACATACATCGAAATGTGTTTTGATACTTGTCTGTGTGAAGATTTTTGCAAGTTGGAAAAAATCCAGAAAACATTGAAACTTGCGTAATTGTAGCATTCAGTGTTGGTGCTGTGTGACTTCTGAAATATGTGAACTCTGCTCTCAGACTGTGCATTTCCAGAGCTCTGGTAGTGTTGTTCAGGAATGGATCTTTAGTTACGCTGCCCTTGTCAGTAGCTTTACAGCTTGCGAGAGAGAATTTCATACTTAGAATGTTCATTGCAATCACAATTTTTCTGTAACTGTGAGGATTAGGTATTTTTCCTATCAGTAACAACCTGTCTACCTTGTGTTGAGCATCTGGAATGATGCAGTGCCTAAACACTTTCCAGGGCTAAGCCATAACTGCAGAGTTAGTAACAGGTTGTTTTTATTTTCTTGGAATAACTGCTACTTACTGCATATTATCCATGTACTGGTAGGATGTTTCAAGGCACTCAGATCCATCTTAATCCATCTGACTTTAAATAGAGCACAGTTGTTCTGAGGCCTAGAGCTTCCAGATAATCTTATTAATTTAAGAATACAGTGCATTTAATAGGTTTGGGAGAGGACAGGGCATGGGAAATGCTTCAATATTGTATTTAGTGCAGAACTATAAGATACTCATTGTATTATATATGTGGAAAGCTGAAAAATAGTTATACCAAACTTCTGCAAATTCTGTTTGAAACATTAAGTGCCAGCATTGAAGTCTTTATCACTTCCCAGTGAGGTATTTCTGTGGTATTGACTTGCCTGTACTGTCAGGTATTATGGAAGAGGTTAAAATTCAGTTTCACAGTGAGAAAGTACTTAGCCTTTTATTAAATGCACTGCTAGTCCTGGAGAATAACTTGCACATTCTTCAAAAGAACTGGGTTTTATGGTGAGTGGTTTGTTTGTTTGTTTGTTTTTGTGTTGGGTTTGTTTTTGATTTCAGTAAATAATGTCAGTATCTCTTTGTGGGTTAGTTATGTTACCTGTGATGTGTAGTGAGTTAAATACTAGAACAGAAAACTCACCAAGGCACATAACAGCTGGATAGCAAGTAGTCAAACATCCTTATATTCTCTCATCAGAGCTTAAGTTTCTTGAAATCAAAGACCTTCATAGTTCTTATGGACATGATTGACTATTGAAATCTGAAAGTCAAACTTCCTATCTCCTGTGCTTGATCCACCAGGGTAAATTTTGGTATACTTCGAATGAGGCCTCTCCTATCTCTTTATTTTGATTTTGAGACAGTCACAGAAACAGCAGCTGAAATTGTGTCCATAAATCATTCTTTTTCATTGTCACTGGACTGTGGGGTCAGGTTAGAAGCACAGCAGAGCATCAGACAAGAGGCAACATGTGGCATACTCTAAATATAGGGTTTACCTTACAGTGTGGTGAAATGCCTTGTAGGGTGGTAGCTCGTGGCAGCCTATTTTGGGTTTATCAGTGTTGTGCAGTTCCGTGTAGCAATCCTGGATTGCTCTGTGCCAGTGTTAGGGCAGCACTGGCACTAGCGCAGCTGTGTCAGAACTGAGCTACTCGTTTTCTCAGCAGCACTGCAGGGTGAGCCTGCGTAAGGTACCTGGGTAATTCACAATATAAGAGTGTCTGTGGATGTATCCAAGTACTTCCATGGTTTTGCTTTATGCAGTCCAAACACAAGCAAAACAACCTGGGTTTCTGGCACTGTGGTTTTGGGATGGAGGGGATGCTGCATGTGGTGTTACTGGCTTCACAAAAACAGCACTGGCAGCTCTGAAAAAATCTGTTAGGATCTGATGTTTGGGTGTCTTTCTCAAGCAACTGCTGTCTTACTACTGTATAATATTGGGCAAGGAGGGAGATTTATCTGTGATTAATAATTTCCTAGTTGTTGGGACTATAAGGTTATGGAAAGTAAGTATTGCTGCTGCTTTCAATCCAAATACACATTTGTAATGTGTTTGCTGCTGTTTGTAGTTTTGCTGAGGTACAGCAGCATGAAAAAGAACAGAATGGATTTTGATTTGGTTTCTAGAATTCACCCTTTTCACAGCACTGGGGTGGGAAAGAATCTCACCTCATTCATGCCCTTCACTGTGTCCTTGCTTTAGTTCTGCTGCAGAGATCTCATCACATTCCAAAGATACCTGTGTGCATGTGTGCGTGCGTGTGTGTGTAGGACTGTGTGGAAGATCATGTTTATAAATGCACACAAACAGTTGAAGCCAGGGTATTGTAGTGTGGTTTAGGGACAGGCATGTGACAAGGGGGAAGGAAGTTAGAGAAGAAGTCCTAGGCAAAGTGATGAGAGTTGCAGTAGAAAACAGCTGAAAGGCAGCACAAGATATGTCCTAACTGAGTATGACTTGGTGGTGGGTGCAGTGGTGCTGTACATGATTTGAGCTCAAAACCAAGATTCATATAATTCGTCTGACAATTGAATTAGAAAGTTGAAGCTGGTATAATTGACTGCAGTGTACGAGCATATGTTCTTTCAATTCCAGGAGGCATAGTTGAGAAGAACTTTACATTGTATTCAGATGCCTTTTGATATTGTCAAATAAACAAATGATATTGTTTTGCCTTTGTAGGAAGATGAAAAATTTCTGACAGACTTGTTTGCACAACTAACAGATGAAGCCACAGATGAGGAGAAAAGGCAGGAATTGGTAAGAATAGACATGAAAAATGTACATGAAAGGGACAGTCACTACAAAGTGACATGTGCATATTTTTTTTTTTTTTTTTGATTACTGACTAGTACATTCCTGGTTTTCAGGTAAATTTTCTGAAAGAGTTCTGTGCATTCTCACAAACACTGCAGCCTCAAAACAGAGATGCATTTTTCAAAACCTTGTCAAATATGGGCATACTGCCTGCACTAGAAGTCATATTGGTAAGTCATTTCAGTTCTGTTTGTCACAACAGTTTTGTTTATCTCCAGAAAGGTTTTGTTTACCTCCAGAAAGGTTTTTTTAAAAAGTAACTTCAGCATGTGGTTTGCTGAAGTGTTTGCTGTTTTTGTCTTGTCTCATCTTGTGATTCAGAGTGTTTAAAATGTTTTTGTAGAACTGTAAAAGTAGTTACAATATGACATTGCTAAGTGCCCTGACATTCTTCTGGTTTTGTTTTCTCCTTTGCTTTCCTATCTTTACGTGCTTTATGGTTACAATTAAGTAAGAAAATAGGGAAATAAATCAAAGGACAGGGAAACCATAATTTATTTTGCACAACAGGTGTCAAATATACAGAGAAGTGTGTTGATTGAGTTTTAGCTATAGTCAGGTATGACTTGTGAGCAGGAATTAAAGCTGTATGTTTTCTGTTTTTCATTCTGTGTAAGCTTTTCAAGGAAACATAAATGATTTCATGTGGCTGTTGCAGGGTATGGATGATGCACAAGTTCGAAGCGCAGCCACTGATATCTTCTCATATTTGGTTGAATACAACCCATCCATGGTACGAGAGTTTGTAATGCAGGAAGCACAGCAGAATGATGATGTAAGTAGAGATCCCCAGAAATGTGTGTATTGTTTTTAGAAATTACTGGTTTATAGTTAGGGCTCTATGAATGGCATGAGCCCTAGTTTCAAAGAAATATGGAATGCAGTCGTGACAGTGACAGGACTCTGAGCTGCCCTGACTTTAGAAGTGCTGTTAGGTGAGCTGAGTGTTCACCTTTTCACAAACACTTGTTGCATTGTAAGTAAAGCAGGTTACCATAAAGCAGGTTAACATGGCTGTCATCTAGACAAAACTAAGTGTTTTGGATCAATGGCTTCCTTAAAATGTGAAATATAAAATTCAGTCTTGATATTTGCACCTGCATGTGTTTTTATTTTTACTTGTAAAAAACCTGTGTTCAGTTTATCATCACACACGTTGGAAGTGGAATTATGGTCCTATGTGTTTAAGAGCACTTTTTGACAGAGATTTCCCAGAGATCCTCTGCAGCTGATTAACACAAAACATTAGCACACAAGCAGTGGTAAGAAAGGTAATCCAGAGTGGTATCCAGGGGAGTAAAAACATTGTGCTGCCTTTTCCATAGAGGAGATAGTTAATTTTTTTTTCTTGTGTCTGCTAAAATCATGCCAGAGAACAGGAAGCTGCTGGTGCTGCTCCCTCTGTATTGAAAGCAAGGGGCAGCTGGGCAGTGGCTACTGCTGGTGGTTTCAGCCACTTGAGTCTGATGACTGTCCTCTTCTGGGGGGGACAGTGGTAACCAAGCAACTGTAGTGAAATGTAAATATTATTTTCTACTTCTATGGGTTATTCTTGTTTTCTGCAAATACATGTTGGGGTTATTTTTAGGTGAAAATAACCTCATGAAGTTCAACAGCTTTATAAAATGTACTGTTGTTTATTTGTGAAAATAAATCTTTTGGTATGTATTGTAAAGGGGGATACAAATTAAAACTTCTGTACACTGAAAGTGCATCCAGAAATCAGTTGAATTTTGAGGCTGTTAAGGATCTGCCTCTGTGCTTTTTATTTTTTGGTGTTTCAGTTCAGATTAAGTTCTAAATGAGATTGTTAATTTCATAACCATTTGTAGTTGCTTTGAAAAATTCGTTTTCACTGCTTGCATTCTTACTATTGAACCACTGATCAGAGTGTATCAGTGGCACATAAAGTTAATTTGGTTTTTTCAGTTTGGGTGTTTTTGTTTGGTGGCTGTTGGCATTTTACAGAATTTTGCTACAATACCATTTTTCACCAGGCAGTAACACTTTCAGAAGATTATTTCAGATTTGGGGCAAGGGAGTAGCATTAAAATTGACTTTTTGTCTTCTTGTTTCCCCCCCCCGTTAGGATATATTACTCATTAACCTCATTATAGAACACATGATTTGTGACACAGATCCAGAACTTGGAGGGGCAGTGCTGCTCATGGGTTTGCTTCGTACTTTAGTTGATCCAGAAAACATGCTTGCCACTGCCAACGTAAGTAAATACCTTCAAATGAAACTACATTGGGGTTTTCAGGAGTATTTGATGTGATGTGTTACATGTTTGATTTTTTTCATTCTTTAGAAAACAGAAAAGACAGAGTTCTTGGGTTTCTTCTACAAACATTGTATGCATGTTCTGACAGCCCCTTTATTGGCCAATACTACAGAGGACAAGCCTAGCAAAGGTAATGACACTCTGGATTTTGGGCACATCAAGGCTGTTGAATGTCAATGTTTAAAGCAGAGTAACTGTCCGAGGACATTCTCTGTCTTAATGTGAGTCTGAGACTATTATACATAGTTCAGAGTAAAATGCTGAGTCATGATTTGGGTATTAGAATAATGCACAAGCATAAAATTCAGCAGTACTTAGCACAAGTATTAAAAGAGCCTGAGCTATTTCTTGCATAGTACTTCTGTTAAAAGGCATCATAGATAGCATTTTTGGTACAAACTTTTATCAAGGCACTGCATATAGGGCAGTACTCTATGATATAGACATGTGGACACCATAATGAGACTTGTGTTAGTGTTAAGTTCTGTAGTCTGAACCTTCAAACACCAATTTAAGAAATAGGTAATCGTTCCTATAGTTTAAGAGTGTTTCTTACCATATCTGTGTTTGTAGAAAATACAAAGCATGTAATAAGCTTGTTCAATTTCTGTTTGTGAAAGACTAAACATACCTTGCAGCATGTTCCATAAACTATCTGTGGGAATATACAAGAACTTGGAAATGTTTACCAGACTGCAGTTGGATATTTGAAGTTAACTTCTGAAGGCAACACTGTAGATATGTTTAACTGGTTTGCTTTTGTTTCCTGTTACAGATGATTTTCAGACAGCCCAGCTCTTGGCACTGATACTGGAACTGCTAACTTTCTGTGTAGAACATCACACCTACCACATCAAGAACTACATCATTAACAAAGACATCCTGCGAAGGGTTCTCGTCCTCATGGCCTCGAAGCATGCTTTCTTGGCATTGTGTAAGTCTCCCTGCTGAGGAATAAACTAGCATCTTTGAATGTGAAGGGTTGTGTCTCTTCACTCTGCTGGAAGAAGGATGTTCATAGATCATGACTGAATACGGAAATTCTACTGCTACAGCCTGTGTTTCTCATACCAGTTTATAGATAGGTCAGCTAGCATGAGTAAATCATTTTGCATTTGAAGATATCTTTTTTCCTGGAAAAAGGTTTTTTCTTCATCTCAATGGAAAGATGAGTTGAAAAGATGGTACATCAATACTGAATATACTGAGAGAACCATTGTTAGTTTTGATATTTTTTTAACACAAACTACCAGAGGTACTTAGAGGTTACCTGACTGCATTACACCACACAGAGGTTCAGTGTGCTGCTCTTCAGACTCTGGTATTGTTTTGTCCATGCTCAGCTCTGTAAGAGCCAAGTGGTGTCACTTAATTCTGGAGGCAAGTAAGAGATTATTTTCCATAATTCTGTTGTGCACATAGAGCTAAACAAAGCCTTAAGATGACAGAGCAGTACCATAAAATAAGTACCTTTTAAATTTGTAACTCAGTAACCTGAGCTTGATTTTAGAACCCTTGAATAATCTTTGTGTACACCTAGTTGCTAAGCAAAATGTGCTTCTTATAGCAATGTGCTTGGACATTCCTTTACTTGTGTACACTTTGGAGCTTCAGACCTTTAAACTGGTTGTAAATTAAGGCTTGCCTTACTATGTGTGTGAAGAAAATGTCATTTCTCAGTTTTTAAATGAGATAGTTTACATCCTGATTAAATAGGCCTAATTAAATGTAACAAAACTTACATTTGAACAATAGGAATGCTAAGTAAATTTCCCAGTTCTTTTACTGAGGAAATGCCTTTACCATTAGTAATTTTTAAAAATCAAAAATACACCTTTATGTTCGTAGTAATATAGTGAAACAATATTGTAGAATTTCTTCCCTGAACAGAAGTGGTTTCACATATACACTTATGATGGAGGATTTCTTGATGATAAAACAGATAAATAATATTCAGGTGTATAGTTGAGACTGTTGAGAAGCAGAGAACAGCTGAAGGTGTTACCTGGTTCTAGTAGTGCAATGCTGTGTAAGAACTGAAGTATATTTTTCTTTGAAAGTTAAAAATTCTTTTGACCACACTTCTGTTTCAGGTGCCCTTCGTTTCAAGAGGAAGATAATTGGGCTAAAGGATGAATTCTACAACCGTTACATAATGAAAAGTTTTCTGTTTGAACCTGTGGTCAAAGCATTTCTAAACAATGGTTCCCGTTACAACCTGATGAACTCTGCCATCATAGAGATGTTCGAGTTTATCAGAGTGGTGAGTGCTGTCACATGCTGAACATAGTTACTCTTTAGTCTTGTAGTTCAGGATGACTTTACTTTTTGCATTTACCCTAAATTATGCTGTCATAACAGGACCATATGATGCTGTATTTAAATGAACCTTCTTATAGATCACTGTTCCATATTTGTCCATGTTCTCTCTTACATGCCAACAGTACCACTGCTTGAAAATTAAATTCCCTCTGTAGTGTACTCAGAGTGCCAGATTTGTAAAGGCAGCACTAATCAAGTTTCATCATGCAGATTGGATGGGTTTGTTGTGACAGGAATGTAATTTGGAAGTACTGCTACAAACCCATCAAATTTAGCTGTGCTCTGTAATGTCAATTCAGTGGAATATGGAAATACACAGAAGAGGTACCAGTCTCTTCTGATTAGATTAATGGAGTGCTACAAAGTTCCTTCCGTGGGGAGTCTCTTAAATATTCATGCCTATTTGGCTGTCTGCACAGCACTGTTTGCTCCCTGTTGTTTGCATCCAGAATCTGACAAGATGCTGTGCAGACTGTAAATGTAGTAAGTGGGGCCAAGCTAGGGTGCAGGCAGTTGTGGAGGAGTAAGTCCCCAGGCTTTGTCACCACTTGAAATCTGTTGTGCTGATGACCTCTTCCTATTGTAAGTTGGGACTCAAGGTAATTCAAGACTGAGATGACCTGGAAATGTTGATTGAAAAATTGGTTTGAAGCTATGAAAAAGTTAATCTATATAGGTGGCCCTGACTTGTGCCGTGGTGCATTGGGTTTGTGTGGCAAGGTTTTGGTGAGCAGTGGCTAAAGAGGTGGCTTCCACAGAAGCTGCTAGAAGCTTCCACTGTGTTCAATAGAGCCAATGCCAGCTGGCTCCAAAATGAACATGCCACTTGCTGAGGTCGGAGCAGAGATTCCCCTGCAGCCCATGGTGAAGGCCATGGTGTGGCAAATGTCCCCCTGCAGCCCATGGAAGTCCTCAGTGCAGCAGAAATCCACGTGCAGCTTGTGGAGGGCCTCACACTGGGAAGGTGGATGCCCAAAGGAGGCTGTGACCTCATGGGAAGCCTGTGCTGGAGCAGCTCCTGGCAGGACCTGTGGCCCCATGGAAAGAGGAGCCCATGCTGGAGCAGGTTGGCTGGCAGGACTTGTGACTGCATGGGGGACCCATGCTGGAACAGCCTATTCCTAAAGAACTGCACCCCATGGAAGGGACCCACACTGCAGCAGTTCATAAAGAACTGCCACCTGTGGGAAGGACTCAGAGTGGAGAAGTTCGTGGAGGATTTCTTGCCATGAGAAGGGACATGTGGGACCCCACACTGGGTCAGGGGAAGAGTGTGAGGAGCCAGCCCTTCAGCTGAGGAGGAAGGAGCAGGAGTGGCAATGTGTGATGAACTGACTGCAACCTCCATTCTGCATCCCCTAGAGCCCCTGGGGTGAGGAGGTAGAGAAAATCAGGAGTAAAACTGAGCCCAGGAGGAAGGGAGGGTTGGGAGGAAAGCGTTTTTAAGATTTGGGTTTATTTCACATCCTATGCTAATTTGATTGGTAATAAATTCAGTTAATTTCCCCAAGTCAAGTCTGTTTTGCCCAAGACAGAAATTGTTGAGTGAGCTCTCCCTGTCCTTATCTCAGCCCTTGAGCTGTTTGTTCTATTTTCTGTCCCCTGCCCAGCTGAGGAGGGGAGGGATGGAGTGGCTTTGGTGTGCACATGGTGTCCAGCCAGGGTCAAACCACCATATGTGGTCTTTCCACACTCCATGAGATTGGGTGCTGATTCTACAGGTCATGTTCTTATCCTCCTTTTCACACAGATACCCAGGTGGCACTTCTTGGTATCTGTCAATAGTTTTTGTCATCTTTTTTTCATCCAGGTTTATTTTTAAAGATAGCAAATAGTTAAAAAGTGTTCTGTTGTTCCTGGTGCATTACCATTCACAGGAGGTGACTTCTGAGCACATAACCAAGAAGGAAAATCATCAGTGTATTAAGATTCATGTTACTTTGCTTGGCCTTACTAGATGGGAATTCAGGAGTTTATTCTGCAGTGTGTTCCAAGGGCTGTGCAGTGTTAAGACAGCCTAGCAATGAACAGGAGCAGTTTTCCTGCTGCAGTGAGCAGACCTGTGCTAAACTGAAATAGCAGAAAGTTGGGAAGCTTTTGTAAGGGACCTTGACCAGCACTGTGTGACCACAAAGGGAAAACTTGATGTTGGTTTCTGGTGAAAAATACCTTTCTTGTTCTCATCCTAAACAAATGCATTGAATAACTGATTTTAAATAAGTAATTTGTTTATAGCAAGGAAAGAAACAATACGAATGCTAAGTCTGTGTCTCATAAGCATATTTTGTAATTAAGCAGGTACCAGTTAATCAATCCATATAAAAATATTTATAAGGTACACTGGGAAAAACGTTTTAGAGTTGGATTTGGTATGATTTTTCGTTGGGTTTTAGGTTCTGTCATGTGTTTCGTAGGACATACTGCTAGAAAATTCATTTTGTTTGGCTTATCAAATATTTGACACTCTAGATTTTAAGTACACTCATATACACAATACTCATTTTTGCACAAGGTAATTAATACAATGCTTACTGTGACGTTTAAAAATAATTTCTCATTTGATACCTTTTTATTGTATTAAATAAATCAATTTGAAGGAAAATAAGTGGCTTTATGTTCGTGTGTTCCTGTAGGAAGATATAAAATCATTAACAGCTCATGTAATTGAAAATTACTGGAAGGCACTGGAAGATGTAGATTATGTGCAGACATTCAAAGGACTGAAACTACGATTTGAGCAGCAAAGGGAAAGACAAGATAATCCAAAACTTGACAGGTAAAATGCACTAAATGCTTTTCTTAGTGTATTACAGCTTTAATTCTGTTCTCGGGGTGTTGGTGGGTGTTCTCTATCGTGGGAAATGTAACTAGGTTAGACTCCTGCTGCATTTTGTGCATTGGTGAGTTCACTGGACTAAAAGTGTGATTTTCAAATGTGTGGCTGCAGATTTTTGATCAACTTTCAACTAACATTAATTGCTGGATCCCCAGTCATAATGCAGTTTGTCATATCCTAAACTTATGTACACTGTTGTAATGGGGCTGGAAGCCTAGCAAGTGTCAGGGGCTCATTTGTTGAAACAGCATTTCCACTGCTGCTTTGAAAGATTGTTCAGTTATAAATTAATCATTCTGTGGACTTTTTCCTTCAACAATTCACATTTCAGTCCTTTTAGTAAGGTTTGGGTGTAGATATTTAGACAAACTTTACCAAAATGCTTGAGAAATAGAATATACAAAGAAAATTTTAGAGAATGCTCTTTTGTCACTGTTAGATTTGCTGATGGAGTAAAAAAAAAAGTGATGTAACACTTGAATTGCTCTGTGTGTTTGCCAGAGCAAAAGTTCCCTTCCTTAGTACATAGTTACCCAAGGTTAAAAGGTTGGGCTGTACAAAAACAGGAAGTTTAGGCCTTTTTTACTCTATTTTTTTTGGCAGATGATATTCCTTGTCATTAGATGATGAGGCTATTCAGTGATGTTCCCTTTCATTAAAACCAAATGGATTGCTGCAGGACATGTTCTTCATCTGCTGTGCAGAATTAGGTGCAAAACACATGAAAAAATTAATCCCAAGTAGTTCTACTAGGACATCTTGAAATTTCAGACTTGTATTTTAATTCTTGCCACAAGATTTTTTTAATCAATATTTAAATTTGAGACTTGTAAAATTAAAATGAGAGTATAATTGTAGATTTATTTTAAAATACTGAAGCACTTTGAAGAGTATGTGCAGGATCTGCAGGTTTGAAATGTTTTACAGGTGAGGTGTTATTATTTTGGCTTGTGGCAGCTAAGCTTATCACTCAAAGAGCTGTGAAATTCAAGCCTATGGTTCTTGCTTACATGAATGCATGTGTTGGAAAGAGCACCCAGCTGCTGTCTTCAGTGGTTCCCAGCCAGTACAGCAAGTAAAACATAAGTCTTTCCTTGGCTTGGGTTGAGCTAAGTGGTTGTGTGTAGTTGTGCTACCTGAGTTTATCCAACAGAAATTAGAGCTTCAAGGGCTCTGCAGCTCAGTCAGCCCAGTCAACCTGCTTCCTGCATCTTGCATGGTCACTGCACAAGTCCTGTCACAGTCCATATAATTCCTTAAGTGAAAACCCAGACACAATAAAATGCAAAAATAACAAGAATCTGTTTATGTATTTTAGCAGAGAATAGTTCAGTAGGAAGGAGACCAAAGTCTTGTTGACATGAGCTGCAGAACTTCAGAAGAGTTCCACTTAAATCACAGTTCTGCACTGTTAGCAGAACTTGAAATGCAGTGTATGATGATGCAGTCTGTACAGATCCAGGTGATAATGCTGGCAAGGAACTTACTTGGAACTAGATTTAGTTTTTTAAAGTACATTTGCATTCTTATTCAATACCTTGTTATTTCCTAATTTTTCCGAGTAATCAGTAATGCAAGACCTTTTCTCTCAATAGAACATCTCAATTGTATTATTAGCATTTTGATCCCAGTAGCAGAGACTTTTTGGAAAATATTACATGTCAGCCAGTGAACTGTGAAGCAGTGCTTCATCAAGGGTTTCGTGCTTCTGTGGGAAGTTGACTGGTAAAATCAACATCTAGCAAAAGAATGTTTTCAACCACTCTTCCACTTCTCCCCCATTCTTCAGGGGGCACATTCCTGTCCCTCTGCTCCCAGGCCATAGTACTGCTCCTGAGAAAAGAGGAAAGGAAGGTGGAGCTGAGGTAAACTAACACTAGTAATAGTTTAGATGGGGAGAGGGAAGTAACACTTTGTGTCTGAGGCTCTGAAGAATGGAAGATACTGATAGTGACCAACCGTTTCAACGGGTGGATGTGGCAGAGAGAGACAGGTGTTGTCTTAATGTGTCTGTTTTAAACTGGAGTTATATTTAAGTTAGATTTTGATTTGATTATTTTTAATATGTTGGACCCCAAACACTGACAGGTTACTAAGTATTTGCAGAGAAAAAAAATCTATAATTTCTAAACTTTTTGTTTTGCAACTTTTTATTTGCCAGTGCAAACTGGTAAACCAAGCCTGAATGCAACACTTGAGTGAGATTTATTGAAATGACTTTTAATAGTGCTGCTTGTAAGCTACAGGACTTTGTATGGATGGAATAGTCTGAATGTGCTGTTAGCAGGGTTGTACTTTGATTCTTTATACAGGAAGTTTTGTAATTATATTTGCATTGAAAATACAAAGGTTCACATTACAGAATGATTTGCTGGTGTTTTTATTGCCCTGCAGTGCATGTACATGTAGCTGTCACTGTAAATGTCGGGTAGAAGTTGTATCATTAGCAGGAGTTGATCCTTGAGTCTAAGTTTTAAAACTTCCTGCCCCGCAGCATGCGCTCCATTTTGAGAAACCACAGATACAGAAGGGATGCAAGGACCCTGGAGGATGAGGAGGAGATGTGGTTCAACACCGATGAGGATGATATGGAGGATGGAGAGGCAGTGGTGCCCCCTTCTGACAAACCGAAAAACGATGAGGATATTATGGACCCTATCAGTAAATTCATGGAAAGGAAAAAATGTACGTGGTGAGATGATGAATGCCATGTGGCTTATGCAGAGGCCTTAACTTGTGTGATTTAGTCCTGCTGCAATGAAGGAACTGCATGTATTAATTCTGAAGTTTGTAGACTGTGAAATTGTGACACCGAGTTGGTGGAAAACCCCTTTGACACAGTTCTGTTGTCTTTGACAGGTGAATGATAGGAAATGTTGTTGTTGATTTCTTAAAGCATTTGAATGAAGATCTTAGTTGATAGTCAAGTTTTCCCAGGTCTTAATCAGGTTTATAATTCAGAATTCTCTACGTAAATGTTTAGGTGATAACATTGGTAGAACAAAAGTGTTCATTCCTGGCCAGTGACAACAGCTGGCAGGTGTATAGTGCTATGGAAAAAAAAGTCTATGATGACTTATTTTACTGAGTTGTATATAAAGTGTTGAGCCTTTTCCCACACAGTGAAGTGATTTGTAATTAAATGTTTCACTCAATCATGTTGCTTTACTTTTGCTTCATTTTTTTTTCTCTGTAGTGAAAGAGAGTGAAGAAAAGGAAGTTCTTCTGAAAACTAACCTTTCAGGTCGTCAGAGCCCAAGTTTCAAGCTTTCTTTTTCCAGTGGTACAAAATCTAACCTTCCCAGCCAGTCATCTGCAAGTAATCTGCCTGGATCCCCTGGGTCTCCTGGGTCTCCAGGGTCCCCTGGGTCACCAGGATCAGTCTCTAAAAGCACATCTCAGATGGCAGCTATTACAACTAAGGTAATTTTGAATAGTTGTAGATTGACTTCATTGTTACAGAGCAGGAATTTGCTTTAGCATCTCTCTCAAGTTGGTGTGAATTCTGACACGTTAAGCAGTAATGGACTCTCTGATTTGTGTGTAATTCTCATTTGGCCTTCAGCATTTTTAACAGGATCTGCCATATATAGAAGAAATAAAAGCTCTTTTAATGCCCTGACTCTTCAAGTAGGAAGCATTTCACTAGCTGCTCTGAGCAGTGACATTTACTGGGAAATGCACACTTTTTTGTTACATTGCACAGGGATATTTGGCAGGTAAAAATACAGAAATGCTTCAGAAATATTGCCAAGTTTTGCTGGACTTCACAATGTTCTGCCACCCCCAGTGAGGATTTCTACTATCACCACTTTAATATTGTTCAGGATTACATAACTGGCATATGTGAAGGAAATAAAGTGTGTTGGGCGGTGGTTGCTGTAAGCCAAAAAGTCAACAATTTTTAATATCCTAGCATGGCTCATTTACCTTTTGAACTAACATATGCTTTTTGGTTGGAACATACTGAAGTAGAAGAAGAAACCTCCTTTTTTTGGAAGAGTCATTCTAACTTGTAGTGAATATTCAAAGCTACCTTTGTTAAATGCAGTTTAGGACACTTGGATTTTATCAGATTTTTAGCTAAGAAAGACAATTCAAATGGAGTCAGGCAGTAGTGAGTGGTGTGTTTCCAGCACTGGGGGGCAGATGAGGTAGTGTTGATACAGCATAGTTCAGATGAGAATGAGAAGTTATTTTCATAACAAGTGTTTCCATTGCTGAAAGGTCAGGTGTCTCTGTCAGTTCTCAGAATCACTCTGATTTATCCTTGTTTTTCTCTGCCACCATGTTGCTCATTCACCTCACTTCTAGGAAAGGTAAATGGGGGGTTAGGTTTTCTTCTTTCTTCTAGTTGAACATGGCTCAGAGTTTGCATTTGGATTGCCTTCTGTTGAAAACACCTGAGTGAGAAGTTTGGCTGACGGAAGAACTGAAGGACACTTTCCTCTGTGGAGGAAACTCCTTGTATAACCTAGGAGTTAGTCGAGTGCTTCTTAGAAGGGATGGAATTGGCTTGGAAATTAGTTCAGTCTGTTTCTGTATTTTTGCTGGAGGCTTGTTCTCTTCCAGACAGGATAATTCCTTGAGTCTGAAATGGAGTCTTTACATATGGAACATATTGCATACAGTATTGGCTCCAAAGTGGTGGCAGAGGAAGAATGTTCAGGTTCCACTGAGCATGCTGAGAAACCACTCAAGGGTCCAGGCACAAGCTACTTTCTTTCAATGGAATGTGCTACAGTCACACACTAGGAACAGTACTCAAATTGGGGTGTTTATTCATTATCTGATGCTGCTGTTTTAGGGGTGTATACTCAGTCTTATGTTGTATGTGGCTGTGCAGAACATTTGTAATTGTTTATGGAGTTGCATTTTGGGGTATAGTTGGCTGAAACTTTCTGGTTTGGATGTCCATCATTAAGCACCCGAATAAGTAATAAGACCTTTGAGTGACGTGTCAGTAACTGCCATTCTAGTCAAGTGCTGGTTGAGCTTCAGAAAGTACAACATAGTTTAGTTAGAGGAAGTTTCAGGAGTTCGTGCTGCTGCTTCATGGGTCCACAGCTGCCTAACCTTAAAATCTGAGGTTATTTGCAATATGAGGGAGTTTTTAATGTGACTAGATGTGTGTTCATTTTCAGCTGATGAGTGATTTAAACTTTATAGCCTGTACACCTTGTTCAGTTACAGTATTCAAAAAAACTTAAGTTACTACAATTTAACTTTTGTGAAGACAAACTGTGTTCTGAAAGTATTGTAATTCAGAAATGAAACTTGCAGGATATTCAGCATCTGTTTCTGAAGTGCTTTGAGATTGCTCCCTGCACTCAGCTGTGCTCAGTGAAAATAACTCCATCTTCACAGATGGGGTTGTGGTGACACTTAGCAAAACTAAGTAGATTTTCTGGCTCTTCCTTAGATTTCAGCTGGAAATAGTTCCAGTTGCATAGTTAAAACCCTGTCTTGGATTTGTTCGTTTAAACATTTTTCAGGTAACGTCATTTTCATTGATGCTGAAGGATTTATTTTTGTTCTGCTCCATTTTGTTCAGACCCTCCTGAACCAGAATGCTTGTGGCAGTGTTCTGTTCCAGTACAAATGTGGAGTGCACGGTGTGCAAACATTTCCTTCGTTATAGTGATTGTGTCTGTCTTTGTAGGGAGGCCTCGTTGGGCTTGTAGATTATCCTGATGATGATGAAGAGGACGATGAAGATGAAGATAAAGAGGAAACTTTACCTTTGTCAAAGAAAGCAAAGCTTGAGTCATCATAATGGCAACTGCTGAAGAACATCACCGGTTGGGGAAGGATGTTTTATCCAAAAAGAAAACAAACCCACAGCAAAGCAGCAATCTTTTGTGAATTCCTGTGTGTGACACAGAGCAACCTATACAAATGGATTTCTGCCAATCAAGTGCCAATTCAAAGGAGCAGAAGAAGGAGAAGGACTTCTTTAGCGGAAAGACTTGACGCCTTTGAGCTCTCCAGCTTGGACCACACGTTGCCCTTTTCTCAGGGAAGGAAATGGAAAACAAAACAAAACAAAAAAAAAAAGCCAACAGGGCAGGAGTTTTGTCAGTGGAACTCTGGATTGGCTGGTCAGTTGCTACAATCAGAATATGTTTTCTTGGACCATGTATGAGACTTCTGAAGAAGAGGCAGGGTTTGCCACAATTCTTCACTGTTAAGAATGCCAGCAGTTTCTTTGTATAAAAGAGACCTGCCTTTGAAACCATACATTCTGAACGTTTTACTCAAGCTACAACAGGTTTTAAAAACCTCTGCGGGGGAAGGGCCGAATAGAAAGTTTCCTCTTTTTTTTAAAATCTGTTCCCTTTGCCCTTTAAACTGCAGAATTTTTTTTCGAAGTGGGGGATTTGTTTGTCCCTTCTTGATTAAAGATTGAGTGGAATTCTAGATGTGGTCACTTTTGTGTCATAATTTTTTTTGCCCCCCTGAGTGTATGCTTAGTTGTTGAGTATATATTTGGGACCATTAAAATTTTTTGATGTAATATAATCTCACTGTTGTGCTGGTACCTGTTTCACACTGTGTAATTTTATTCTGCATCACAGTTCTTAATATGTTCAGGATTTTGGTATAGTTTTATTGGAGAAAAAAATAATTCTTGCCACAATGTGCATAAAAGCAATACTATTTTGTGACTCAATATTTTATATTAAATTTTACATCAGCAGTTCTTGAGAGGAAAATCAGGGAAATAGGATGAAATAAAAGAATGAAACCTCTCAGTAAGGAATTAGTATTCCAAAGAGGTTTTGAAATTTCATCACTCAGAGCCATGATGGTAACTAACTCATCAAAATGCAAGGTGGATGATTTAGGAATACCAGTACATTGGCTCAGCTGACTTAGAAAAATAAAAAAGCAGGAAGCAAAGCTGAAGGAAAATGGCATTAGTGGTATTTTTAAAAAATCTCTGATTCCCTTTGGAATGCCAGTTTCAGTGAAGGAAAGATGGTTGTAGAAAACCTCTTCACAAGGAAACCATCTTTTGAAACTTACTCTAGTAATTGAAAAACAGCAATTAAACTTTGGCCCTAACTCTGACTACATTTTTTCCCCTTTTCCCAAAAATCTAGATAGCAGTAGTTACTAATTCCAAGCTAGGCGTTATATGCTGCTGCCTCACTCCCTTTGCAGGAGATGGGAGGTGGCTTTGCACAGCAGAGCTCCCTGCAGTTTATTCCACTCCTTTGCAAACAAGGGACCCTTTCTCCCATGGATTTTCAAGAGCTAATTCAAAGCACCAGCGTTGCACCAATCATGATGTATCACCTACAGACAGAAATGAGAGAAATGAAAACGTGAGGGGGGGATCTTACATAGTCACATCCAGGAGGAGGTTAACACCCTGAACGTCATACGTCGCGTGGCAGATTCTGTGCCAACCACGAGTCAAAGCTCTTGTGGTTGGACATTGTTGGTACCTATTAGCCATTTCAGTTCAAATAAGAGTGTGCATTAGGGAACAATGATTAGCCATCTTTTCCTCAGTAAGTATAATCACTCTCTAAGGCTGAGTTTTTGCAGTGTATTTGAGAAGTCTGTGGCAGGGCAGTTCTCAGCGGTAGATTTTACCAAGAGGCCAAGAGCTGCTGCTCACTGGTCACTGCAGGATTAGCTGCAATGTGCTGCTGCAGTGTGACAGTCCCCAGGACCTGTCTGAGGCCTGACTTCTGCAACTTTGGTGTCAGAACAGACATGGTGACAAGAAATCTATAATTTTGTAGGTTTTCTTAATTAGCCTGAATCTAAATCCATCCCAAGGTGTCAAACTTTGGGAGCATCAAGTTCTCAGAATTTATCCCTATAGTCACCTTCATGTCCTCCAGGATCCATCTCAGGAATTCATTCTTCTGAGTTGATTGAAGGAACATTGTTAATGTTTTCCATTCCTTTAGGCACTGAGTGCTTGGATCTCGTGTTGTTTGATGCTGCACTCTGCCCAACTTTCAGATACTTCCATACGGCTTGCAGGAATCTTGGATTTTGGACTCTCAGTACTTGGAGCATTATATTTAACAGAAGAAATATTATCCTTAAGTTACTGGGTTTGATCAAAATGATGGAAGTTGGAATATTTTTGTTTATGTTTTTATGAAGCTTTAAAGAACTGGTAAAACATTAAGCTGCACATCTTTTAATGCTAAGTAGTAATTAAGACAACTAACCATCTAATGCTTGTGGCCTGACAGGACATGTCTACACTTAGATAGTATATTCATAGAGATTGGAAATAGTCAGATATAGTCACAATAGATTGTGAGAAGTGATGGAGAATTTTAAAAAAAGTGGGTTTGAGTTAAGAGTCAAAAAAACGATGTTAGGAAAAAAATGTGTTCCATGCTAGATCTTTCTCTGGGCTGATTTTTTAAAACCATCAGTCTGCATCCCAGGAGAGCTGCATGTATGTTGTACTAAACATGGCTCAGTTGCCTTAGTTGCATTTTAATTGTGTCCTAAGTATTGGTTTACAGGGTAAACCCTTCAGTATTGTCCAGGCAAGATCCAGCATGCTCGAATTACCCACACAGGCCCCTGTATCCCTTATGTGGCTGAAGGATTGGTGCTGATTACTTCCTAGCTTTGAGCCTGGGTTTGCTGGGGATGCCAGACAGGACAGACATGGAGTACCTGGTCCCCCAAGGAACCTATACACTAATGAAAGTAATTCCAGGCAATCTGGAATAATTCCAGATTTTAATGTATACAGAGCGTGGCTGCATTCAGGTAACAGTGCACATCAGCAAAAACACAGGTCTCCTATGTCATGAGAATCTGGAAACTGGTGTGTGTAAACAGTAGGTTGTCTCTAGAATTTACCTGTCTGCAATGTGCCTACTTAGTAAAGATCAGGGTATTTCTCCATCTCTTGTAGCCCACCCAGGTGAGGCGTCATAGTCTCATGGAATTAAGTGTCAGGTAAGCCCAACTCTTTTAACACACCAAGGATGGAAGTGTTCAGATCAGATTTGCCTATGTTTTCACATCTCTGAAGCTGTTTAATTAGAGAACTGATCAGGCTCTGGTTCTGTTGCTGCTGTGGCACCATTAGGCAAGGAGCTACCTTTTCAACCCAGCACGAGTGACACTGGTTGCTTTGCTAAATGGCCTTTCCTGGCATCTGTAGAGTGGCCACAGTTGTTCAGCCTGGCCCTTATCAACCATTCTGCAGCTGCAGAGGCATCCTGGAGCAGTGGTCTGTGACACACTAGTACTGCAGTTCCCCTGCCCTGAGGATATCGAGACCCATTCCAGGTAAGTTGTGAAGTAGGAGACAAGATGTGCTACTGCTTGGGCTCACCTGCAGCCTGTGTGTAAAACAGGTCAACCATTCAAAGAAGAGAAGTTGCCAGAACTGAAGTTTTTCCAGGTAAGTTGTCCATGTGCACGTTCTCCACCACTTTGTCGTTTTGGAGTCCATCAGAAATGAAGGTGTATACAGCTTACAGTCCAGAGAGGAGGCAGGGCATGTGGGCATGCTGTGGGGACAGCAAAACCTTCTGAGGGAGGACCTGTAATGCCTGCTGTCAATCAGAGCCACAATTTAAAGTCTTAATTGATGTGAGAGAGGCATAACTTACTATTTTGGAGTTGTCCTGTACCGAGCCAGGAGCTGGACTTGATCCTTACGGGATATTCTGTGGTTCTGTGCTGTGGTTTCCATAGGTGGCTGCCTGTCTGGTGAGCTTGTAGCTTGATTTAATACTGCTGTAGTCACAGTCACATTGGAGTGTGTAAACCTTGTGGGATTTGTATATAAATTAATACAGAATACCGAAAGACACCAAGATAGGAGATGCTACATTCAGCGTATTATATCTGAGGGCATAAAACTGCTCATCAGAACAGCAAAGCATCTCCATAATAACTAAATTTGTATTTCACTGTCATCTTCTGGAAGTCTTTACAGTTACCTGCTCCAAAGGTCAAATCACGTTTCAGCTGCCTGTCCTGCTCCAGAGCCATACCTGGCAATGAGAGAAACTTTGCAGGCTGGATGGGTGACATCAACAGCTAGGTCATTCACATCACCACCTCATCTATTTCTAGCCATTATCCAGATATTCAAAAGGTTGTGTACCAGAGAGCAACCTAGCCCACCTCTTAGTAACTAGTTGGCTGATAGACCTTTCCCACTGAGTACCAAGGCTTCCTCTACTGCTGCAACAGTATGCTGTGGCTGTTCTCGGGTGCTGCTAATACCAAAATGTGTGCAGCAGCTTGCAGTGTCCTACCAGCCCTTGTAAAATGTTAGCAAAGCATGGCTAGGTGGCTGATGTAGGTCAGATAAGACAGTCTTTGTCACTACAACATGTCTGGTCTTCTCTCTGTGCTTTCTGGACACCCCAGCTGCTACTACTTCAGTGAGAGAACTGAGTTATGCTGATTGTAACCTGCTGTTGTGGTTTAACCCCAGCTAGCAACCAAGAACCACACAGTGGCTCACACACTCCACCACCAGTGGGATGGGGGAGAGAACCAGAAGGGTAAAAGCTGATGCAGTTCTTCTTTTACATCCTGCCAAAGAGAGAAACTGAGGAAGATACACAGCAGTCTTCTGCCTCGGGTGTGTTCTGTGCCTTGGTGAGAACCCAAGCTTTTGGATAAGGTCCCCAAGCCTTTACACAATTATCTTGCTCCTTGCCTCTTCAGTAACCACCTTCTCAACAGAGCAGAACCTATCATGCCTTTAAAACCTTCAGGACACCTTCCACTGCTGCTTAGCTGACATCTCTCCTGATTTGCTGGACGTGAGGTTCCACTGTCCTGTACCTGAGCTCACTGCTTTAGATCACCACGACCACCTCTTTAGCTTATGAGTCTACCTTAAATGAATTTGTTCATGAATTCTTTCCATCCGGGACCATGAGCACTCCTCTGTTCCCATGGCACTTATCACCTCTCTGAAGGGTTCAGGTCAAGAGAGTCATGTCATTGTTTTGTGCTTGCCTGGGATGTCAGTACTCCTCCCTTGCTTTCAAGTTCATGCAAAGAGCCATAAACCACTAGCGCTGCCCCTTCATCTTCTTTTGCTCAGTATTAACTTTATTGTTTGCCTTGTGTATTTGACTCTGTATTTATTTTCTGTGGGCTCAGAGGTTTATAAGATGCTCTGCCTAAACTCTCTCCTTGCATTTTAGATTCTGTATCACATTAAATCTCATCAGGCACCTAAGGATCTGCCTTAAATTTCAGCACTGAATGAACATGTCTCAAAGGTTAATGCTAGGTTTTCTGGGAGTTTCTCCCTGAGTGTTTCACATACCAGCCACAGAGACTCTGTAAATCACCACCATCCCCCCTGCATTCAGATTGACCTAAGGCACCTAAGCAAATACTTCTGGGGTTTTGTTTGTGTTTTGGTAGCGCACACACATTTGTTTCTTTTTACTTTCATTCAAATTTCTCTAACAGTTCCTCTAACACCTTAGTCCAAACAAAATGAACAATACTGAAAACAGCATCTGAGAATCTGATATTGCAAGGAGCAAAGCTGTCCTCTGACCACTGCCTTTTTTCCTGGCACCCATTGTTTACAGCTCCAGAGTCTATTTAAAGCAAACTTGCTTCATAGCTGAGAATTTGGTTGATGAACAGTAGAGTCATATTTACAAAAAGCTGCTTAACGACGGTCCCAAGCAAAGGAGGAGAAAAAAACCCTTTGCTGATTACCATGAGTTTAACTCTTGTATTGTAACCTCGTGGATTCTGTTATTCCCATCCCTCAGCAACTTACACTTCAGACAGCAGATGAATGGTGGAGCTTTGTTGATGGTTGTACTGGTTGCTAGGGGACAGTCTGAGGGGGGTGAATCATGCCATTTACAGTTAGCCTAAAGGAACATTTGGAAATGTTTGAGCTTAGAAATTTCCTTCTGTAGTCTGTGTCGTTGGAAATCGAGTGCTTTGTGGCTGTGAAGAGTGCTTTAGAAATACACATGGTGATAACAGAGGCATTAAACATGTCTTTAGTTGTTTGTATCTTTGTGTGTGCTTTAAATCGTTTTTCTGGAGCTTCTTACTTCGTTGATAATCATAGTTTTAGTTAAAAGCTGACCGTGTGCAAACGGTATGAAAATAAAGTTGTTGCAAATCACAGTGTGATTAAATTCTACAGGTTTTCATCATAGCTCTTCTGCAAGAAGCATGAGTTCTAAATGCAATTGCATGTATGTGTCCGGATCTGAACTTTCTTGGATATATTCTCTGGTATTTGTTTTATTTTATCTGCTGTGGGAAGGTGACAACTTCTACTACCACCAGAAATGAGAACCCAACCTGCAGTAGGTGGGTGAGGCTTTGCAAGATGCATCTTCGGTAGGACACCGAGTGAGTGAATAAAAGTGCTCTGGCTGTAAATGCCAAGGTGCAGTTTGGAGAGGACATGGAGGTGTCAGCACACACCCAGCTGGGGCTGACAGGTACGACCCAGAATTACCGAGGGGGAAATCTTTGTTGCACATTTTGGGAGCAAATCGCCGGGGAATGTTTTGTGCCCAAGACGAGAAGCCTGCCCTGCCCCAGCCCCGTGCCCAGGGCTCCGGCAAGCCTGGGCGTGTTGCTGCTCCGCGCAGCCGAGTTGTGCCAGCCCCAGCGTGCGGCTCAGCGGAGCTCTTGGCTGGGGATCGAGAAAAACTCGCAGCTACTCGGAATTTTCAGCGCGTCCTCCTGGCCCGCAGCCCTTCGCTCTGCAGCCAGGGCCGCAGCACCGTATCCCCCGTGCCCCATGAGTGTTGAAGGAGTTTAACAGCACTTTACATAGTCTGTCAGTGCTCCCATCGCATTTCAAAGCGAGAAAAGTGGAATTTCCTACTGTTGCTTTGCTTTCAGCATCAGAGGGGACAGCTCCGTGCAGCCCGCGCCACCGCCCGCCACCGCCAGAGGGCGCCCGCACCCCG